>NC_092691.1:17046989-17308602 GCF_964275005.1 Diadema setosum
CATGAGAGTATCATTCACAAAATGATATAATGGACTATTTTGCAGGATACTTTGTTTTTTCTGCCCCAGTTTTGACACTACAAAAAAAAAAAAAAAAAAACCATCAGAAACTACTATGAAAAAGTCTTGACATTACTTTACCTTCAAACGTACTAGCATCACTCATTGGTCTGGGGTGGTCAATATGAAGTGAGCGACGAGGTCTTATCAGCGGTGGACTCCTAAAAAAACCACACAAAATGGACAATGCCTTTTTAACCCGATGAAGACGAGTCCCGAGTACACTCGGGCAGGTGTCTATGGAAAATGCATGTTGTAGCAAAATCAGCCCGACCTCAGCAGGTAAATTACCATTTTGAACATAAACACAGGGAAATTTGTAAGCATGTGGTAAAACTCCTAACAATTCTTCAAATCAATCAAATTCTTGCGTCAAACTGTTTTTTATTGCAACTGATTGACAAATTGCCCTACATCGACGTTAATAAGCACTAAATTAATCAATGATGTAGTAGTAGCCATAATAAAAAAAAATCATGGGCATACATACTAGTGCTAGATTTGAACCAACGACCTCCTGATTGTCGGACAGGCATCTTATCCACAAGGACATCCAGCTCCCGCCCGACAGCCAGTACTGGTTCTACAAATCCTTGTAGCACACAGTGGGTACTGCATATTACTCAAATTAATCAAATTCTTGCGTTGAGTTGTTTTTATTGCAACTGATTGACAAATTGCCCAACATCAACGTAAATAAGCACTGAATTCATCACTTAATTCAGTGCTTACTTACGTCAATGTGTAAGAAATCCCTATGCAAGTAATGTTTTGATACCTTGCAACTTTGGGCTCTTTCCTTTCTAGGTGTGTGCTGTTTTCCAGAGCCTCCATCTGTGTACTGCCACTGTAAGTATATACGAAGGAGGAAAGAAAATGTTCTTTCATTCTAAATTTCATTCTCATTTGATGATGGAACACAAATTGTCCAATTTTACATACTGTAGAGTCATTGGCAACTAGAAATGTCGCTTTGGCGACTGGTATGCCCCCGCCATAATGCATGATTTTCCCAATAGGTCTAGATAGTACATGTGGACAATGTGTGATTACATTTTCACAAAATTGGCAAAATATTGAAATGACAAGTTTGTCACAAATGTGTTGAATGTTCACCTTCCTTGACCTAGGTTTAATTGGATGAATAGGAGAGCATGTATCTAGGGATTTAAGGACTTTAACTTGACTTTGACCCATTCATACATTTAGGCATTGAGTAATTTTCAAGGTACAGGTGTGGAGAAAAAGTGCAATTTCTATATTGAATAGTAAATTGTTACCATTTTCATCTGGTCCTTGACCCTAAAATTCATAAGATAATCACTTTCAGGTAGAACATGCATAATATGTACTAAGTTTCAAGATAACTTGAGCCACTTTGAGATATGGAGGAAAAAGTTAGTTCAGCACTTTCACTTGATCTTTGACCTTTTGACCTTTGAGGGAAAAAAAGAAGAAAAAAAAAACTTTTCAGAGAATTTCTATTAGGTTACACATGCATACACCAAGTGTAAAAAAATAATAACCCTGCTGGCATTGCATAAATATGAGGGAAATAGTAAAATTTTGAAGTGTTGCACTTGACCTTTAACCCCTGACCTTTGACCCCATGAACCCTACATTCTCTAGATAATCACTTCCAGTCAGTACATGTATATACTATGTTCCATGAAGATACCTTGAACAATTTTCCAAGGCACGGAGAAAAAAAAGAAGTTTTGATATTTTTACTTGACCTTTTGACCTTTGACCTTTGACCTCATGACCCAAACTTTCACCAGAGAATCTTAATTGGGTAATACATGTATACACTAAGTATACACGGACGGACGGACGGACGGACGGACAACCCGAAAACATAATGCCTCCGGCACCACTTCGTGGCGGAGGCATAATGAAAATGGAGTCTGTTTATGGTTGCTTATATTGCCAAGAAAGCTTCATCGGAATCAACATTCTCCATTACATTAAATTTTTCATACAAACATGATGAAGATCAACAGAGATGTTTAAACATGAGGCAACTTTTGTCTAGGCCTGTTTTTTTTTTTTCTTTATTTCAAAGTTTATATATGCTGAAGCTGCAAAAAGAGAAACGTGACATGTTCTACATTTCAAAACTGCCAAGTGGACATACTAACTGGTACACCCTTGAAAGGCAATATAACATGCATGTAAACTAACCTGAAGCTGTAGCGGTTTCTCCTCAGGAAACTGTTGCTCCTTTTAAGTCCTTTGGTAACTTTGTTCCTGTAACAAGCAGAATGAGTCCGGCAGTGGGTGAGACAATTAGCAAGGGATTGGGCCATAAAATCATGCCAGGAAATGATGACGCCTCTATCTATAAGCTTTATCATACAGCACTAGGAATGAAGGAGCATTGTCATCCCCACCTCTACTATGGTACAGTGACAGAGAAATTTGAAGGTAACATATTAAAGGGATAGTATAGTTTTGGTTGAGGTGGGTGGATCCCACCTTTTATTAGGACCACTCTGTTTTTGGATATCTCAGATATCTAAACAACAATTTCATTAAAAAACAAACAAACAAACACCAAACTTTTAATTCCTCTTAAAATTGTATGCTCTTTCATAGTGCATAAGTGATTCATTTTATTATAAATGGATGAGATATCCAAAAGAAAGTGGTCCTAATAAAAGCTGGGTCCCATCCATCTCAACCCGATCTATACATCCCTTCAAGTCACTGTCTGAACAAGGCAAGTGCCATAATGTGCCTCGCCCATTCGCGTACAAGAAATTGTACGCGAATGGGATATAACAGATTTAAAAAAAAGAGATATAAAAGGGTAAAAATTTATGGCAAAAAAGAAACATGCCATAAAAACTTAACATTGGGCCCTTAAAGTTCGTTGACCCCTGCCTGTGACCTTTGACCTTGTGGTGACCATCCACTCCCCAAGGGACATCTACCATCCAAGTTTGGTCACAAACGGACCTATGGATCAAAAGTTATGATCCACAATAGAAAGGCGCCATAAAAGCTTAACATTGGGCTCTAAAAGTTCGTTGACCCATGCTTGTGACCATTGACCTTGTGGTGACCATCCACTCCCCAAGGGACATCTACCATCCAAGTTTAGTCACAAATGGAGTTATGGATTAAAAGTTATGACCCATAATATAAACGCGCCATAAAAACTGAACATTGGGCTCTAAAAGTTCATTGACCCCTGCCTGTGAGCTTTGACCTTGTGGTGACCATCCACTCCCCAAGGGACATCTACCATCCAAGTTTGGTCACAAACGGACCTATGGATCAAAAGTTATGATCCACAATAGAAAGGCGCCATAAGAACTTAACATTGGGCTCTAAAAGTTCGTTGACCCATGCTTGTGACCATTGACCTTGTGGTGACCATCCACTCCCCAAGGGACATCTACCATCCAAGTTTAGTCACAAATGGAGTTATGGATTAAAAGTTATGACCCATAATAGAAACGCGCCATAAAAACTGAACATTGGGCTCTAAAAGTTCATTGACCCCTGCCTGTGAGCTTTGACCTTGTGGTGACCATCCACTCCCCAAGGGACATCTACCATCCAAGTTTGGTCACAAACGGACCTATGGATCAAAAGTTATGACCCATAATAGAAACGCAACATAAAAACTTAACATTGGGCTCTAAAAGTTCGTTGACCCATGCTTGTGACCATTGACCTTGTGGTGACCATCCACTCCCCAAGGGACATCTACCATCCAAGTTAAGTCACAAATGGAGTTATGGATCAAAAGTTATGACCCATAATAGAAACGTGCCATAAAAACTTAACATTGGGCTCTAAAAGTTTGTTGACCCATGCTTGTGACCATTGACCTTGTGGTGACCATCCACTCCCCAAGGGACATCTACCATCCAAGTTTGGTCACAAACGGACCTATGGATCAAAAGTTATGATCCACAATAGAAAGGCGCCATAAAAACTTAACATTGGGCTCTAAAAGTTCGTTGACCCATGCTTGTGACCATTGACCTTGTGGTGACCATCCACTCCCCAAGGGACATCTACCATCCAAGTTTAGTCACAAATGGAGTTATGGATTAAAAGTTATGACCCATAATAGAAACGCGCCATAAAAACTGAACATTGGGCTCTAAAAGTTCATTGACCCCTGCCTGTGAGCTTTGACCTTGTGGTGACCATCCACTCCCCAAGGGACATCTACCATCCAAGTTTGGTCACAAACGGACCTATGGATCAAAAGTTATGACCCATAATAGAAACGCAACATAAAAACTTAACATTGGGCTCTAAAAGTTCGTTGACCCATGCTTGTGACCATTGACCTTGTGGTGACCATCCACTCCCCAAGGGACATCTACCATCCAAGTTAAGTCACAAATGGAGTTATGGATCAAAAGTTATGACCCATAATAGAAACGTGCCATAAAAACTTAACATTGGGCTCTAAAAGTTTGTTGACCCATGCTTGTGACCATTGACCTTGTGGTGACCATCCACTCCCCAAGGGACATCTACCATCCAAGTTTGGTCACAAACGGACCTATGGATCAAAAGTTATGATCCACAATAGAAAGGCGCCATAAAAACTTAACATTGGGCTCTAAAAGTTCGTTGACCCATGCTTGTGACCATTGACCTTGTGGTGACCATCCACTCCCCAAGGGACATCTACCATCCAAGTTTAGTCACAAATGGAGTTATGGATCAAAAGTTATGACCCATAATAGAAACGCGCCATAAAAACTGAACATTGGGCTCTAAAAGTTCGTTGACCCATGCTTGTGACCATTGACCTTGTGGTGACCATCCACTCCCCAAGGGACATCTACCATCCAAGTTAAGTCACAAATGGAGTTATGGATCAAAAGTTATGACCCATAATAGAAACGCGCCATAAAAACTTAACATTGGGCTCTAAAAGTTCGTTGACCCATGCTTGTGACCATTGACCTTGTGGTGACCATCCACTCCCCAAGGGACATCTACCATCCAAGTTAAGTCACAAATGGAGTTATGGATCAAAAGTTATGACCCATAATAGAAACGTGACCCCTGTCTGTGAGCTTTGACCTTGAGGTGACCCGCATATATGGTAAAATGTGAAACTTTGTATGACCCCTCTTCCCTCGAAGTTTGATTGCAATTGAAGCCCAGAGTAAAGAGTTATTGAAGTTTTTGTAGCGTTACGGACAGACGACGGACGGACGGACGATGAACGGACAGACGCCGCAGGCGATCCCTTCTCCATCTCCGGTGGGCTCGACAAAAACACATCAGTCAACAAGGGTTTGCTGTTTTGCAATAATCAACACAGATATTCTCTTTGCATTTAGACACACTGATGACAAGAAAATACTAGGAAAAAGCAAAGACTGTAAGATTTGTCTTTTCTGATTCAATGAACAACATGTCTGTAACTACTGAATCCTCACTTTGGAAAATCAGACTCCTCATGTTTACCAGTTATTTGTCACGTTAATCTGTTCTCTATGAAGGTGTGCTGGCATTTAATATTTTACAGATCTATATCTTGCAAATGTTGCATTTTTAAAATTTGACCGTGACTTTTGCCCCTTAGCAATGGACACTTTACTCCAAACTTATTTTGGTACACTGGTTTTGTAAACTTGCGTACCTGTATGAAATATGAGTGAATAAGTTTCACTAACTTGATTAAATGCTTCTTACCACGTAGTCATGAAATAGTGAACATTCACATCTGAACCATCATAACATGACTTTTTGTTGTTTGTTTTTTGTAAGGTAATATCATGCTAATAGGAGTTCAAGGTAGGCTGTAATGAACAATTTTCACACAGAGAAAATTACTATCCACAGAAGAAAGGTCAGAGAAAAAGTTCTTGCCCAAAGCACCATTACATAGAAAATAAAGATAAAATGTTTACTCACTGATAAAATCCTTGATTCTCTATTGCACATTTCCACAAATGCTCTGCAGCAGTTTCACTGGCAAGCCAGTACCTGTGGTTTACTTTTTTCTGATGAGAAAAAATACAAATGTGAATAAATTTCCAATTTGTTATGATAACACCCTTGAGAAAAAGTTAATAAGTTATGATCAACTTTAACTTTTAACTAAATGTCACATAATGGGCAATCGACCAATCGGATAGCTACATTCTAATCAGGTGTTGTATAATTCTGGATTCCCACTCTGACATCATCCCTTCGTATTTATTTTCATGATAGGCTCATAACCAACTTGTAGTGTTGCACTATTGTACTCCTCTGACGTCATAATTTATATACCGGTAGTTTTTATGCAGGGCACACTCAGTTAAAGAGCATGCTCAATCACTTCTCCACTGTCAATAATTTCAACCAATCGCTTCCTTATTTGACCGTGCCATAAACCAAGCATTCACCTTTCACAAAAAACGGTTGCAATTTCAGCACTAAATTCAGGAATCAGCATGACCAACATTTGTTGATGTCTGAGGTGTTGTATAAAACAAATAGTGACCAGTCTTTATTTGTGTAAAGGAACAAGATTTTGCATTCTGTGAAAACAAGATACGCTTTATTCAACGAGGCAAAGAATTGAGCATCTCATCTTGTGCCATTGCACTCATAACCATTCACTGTTTGTACACCATTTGTAGTCAAATACGGAATTATTTGTCATGTACACAGCCTAGCTGTTATGAATTGCCATGAAAATGGCAATTGTCAGGAAACAAGTGATCAGCTGAGAGCATTCAAGTTGTTGCTGCAGTCAATGCAGGTATTGCAACACAAAAGGAACAATCTAGTATGTAAATCTGGCCCTGGGTTGGCAATAGTCTAGTGCAGTTATGTGCAGTAATGGTGGAAAATATTGTAATAATGAAGGTGATGACCGAATCATATCAGCCTGATATATATTTTATGAGGTCTTGCTTTGAATAAGATCTTAAAGTTTGCAATACTTAATTGCGTGACCAGGTAATATTTCTTCACTGCAGGGTCCAGAAAGCTGTCAAATCCAGAGAATACACAGCATCCAGAAACAAAAAGGTACAGATTTTGAAAGCTTCTAGCCCTCACTGGCAATAAATTGATCTATGTCAATCATACACGCACACTTAGTTCTACAACTTCTGCGATCAGTGAAATTCACCAATTTCAGGATGTGAAATTAAAGAACAAACTAGCTCATGTATTTCCTTTTATACTTTTTTGAGTGACTTGTTGCTTCATTTTTAATTGATATGAAAAAAGGCCCAATACACATCAATTATTATAAAGTATATGCTGTGAGTTAGAATATCTCATCATGCAAAGGCCTGAGAAGTTTTGGATATCTGGTTCTGTAATGACTTGAAGATTGCTGGCAAACGAGAGATGCTCCTTTCATTTCCAATTGGTTTCTGGTCTTCCTCACCTCATGGGAGACTGCATGTACTATCACTGCCCTCCCTTCCTGTGAAAACTTCCTGACTGTGTCCCACTTGAATGTCTGCAACAGCATGCTGCCACGGAAGAGGAGGACGCCCCGAAAGGTAAGGCCAATGTACAGCTGGGTGCCATACATATCCTAAATGTCAAGACATCAACAGCACAAATCCCTTGAACAAATACAGTTGCAGATCTAGTGGTCATCTAGTGTTTACTCCATGTATGACTAAACATATCAGACTTTACTTCCCTCTCTTCATGTAATGGGAAGATTAAAGATTTAGATTTCCCATTTCTGAATGACACATGTAAAACTTACTTCACCAAAGCGTTGAATCACAATATTGATCTACCGGCACTTACTGAGAGTGAGATTCCTGAAACAAAGCACTCTCCACTTACCACAATCAGACTTGAGTGTAGAAGACAGAGTCATCCAGGAAGAGTAATGTGTAACAAGAAATTTAAATAAAAAGGAAACACACTGCTAGCAAGTTAAATACATTAGTTAGGAAAGTATAAAAATATGATTGTGCTGTGAGCCTCAATTACTGACAGAATTAATGTCCTCCATTGAACACCCATTAACTCCACCTCCAAACGACATCCTGTGCACACACCAACTTTAATCTTATAGAACCACCCAGCACGCTGCATGCTGTGGCTTCAGATAAGAACGTCTACTCTGCCATTCAAGTCATTGTTACCTCTGTAATATGATTAGATATTGCGACATATCTCATGCATGAACTGTCCTTTTAAAATAACTATGAAGCCAAAGTCACAAGGTTCCCCCATATTTGCTTTTCCCCTTTTCTCTTTCCAAAGTGCTATACAGAGCAGATTGAGATTTTGAAATACAGTTTCTGTCCCTCTAACAGAAAGTCCCATTGTAATAATGCTATTGACTGCTTGATGTATCTTGCCATCAAATTAAGTACAGCTACTGGATTAATACACTCTTCTCACATTTTCACTGTCTCTACCTATTTGCTACAAAATGCAAATGGCCATTATCTCAATAGTTCTCTGCAAAAACATACAAATGACCTGACTCCACAATACATAGTCTGAACTGACTCACCCGGACAAGATGTGGATCCACTCCATATGTATCCAGCTTGTGACTTGTCTCAATGAACTTGAATTCAGCCTGAGCTGGTTCTAGACCCCTGGACGCAGGTAGGACAGAGTGAATAAACTAGTGGATAATTTGGTCTTTCAGGGCAGCTCTAAACCACATTGACAAGCCTTCTATTTAACCCTATTTTAACTGGGGGGGTCAAATTGACCCCCCCCCCTCGACATTACGCGCCACGATTCCGCAACGCATATTTTGAGACCAAATTTGCGACGTCCGGGTACACCGTTCTGAAGTTGCGCAATGTTTTGCATATTATTATGCATGTCAACCCGAAAACAGCTCAATTCATGATTTCATGTGCAAATCCAATGCAAATTGTGTTTTTTTTTTTTTTTTTTAATTGATATAAATTAGATTATTTCAACTTCTGAACATTGAAATTAATCAATGCTAATGTAGATAAGCTTGAAAAAGTGCCTGCAACAAATTTTGGTGAAAAAACAATAGAAAACAAAAGGTCGAAAAAACAATAGAAAACAATAAAATACATACAAAATTAACAAAGCAATAAAAACAAAAGAAACTGATTTTGATTGCGCTATTTTTTTACAAGAAAATTGTTTGATGTGTCTTTAGGAACTCTGACACAAAAATTTAGCAATCCTTAATTCTTTTTTGATGGAGTTATAGGTGAAAATATGATTTCATGCGTAAATTTGCATTTATATAATTAATTTATTAAAAAATATAAAATCAACATTTTTCTATTGTATGACCATGTAATATTTTAGTTGACATCCGGCTCCATGTTCAGGCAAAATTTTGCGGTGATCACGCAATCGGCGGCAAGATCTGATGGGGGGGGGGGGGGGGGTCAAATTGACCCCCCCCCCCCCCAGTAAAAACTTGGTCTCAAATAGCCCAGTTAAAATAGGGTTAAATACTTGAAGAGTGCTACAAAAATAAATTAACATCCTACCCCCATAAAAAAACAGGACTTAATGTATATGAATGCCACTACACTCTTCTCCCCTCCAACCCCCCCCCCCCCCAAAAAAAAAGGATAGAAAGAAAAAAGACACAATGTTAGCACTCCTACTGCCTATTGGGGGCTCTTGAGCTGTTTCCCTTCAATTTAGTCATGTGAATCTAACTGTTAAACTTGCGAATAGCAATGCAATAACAATGCAGGTGGGGTACTAATAGGATTGGAGCTGAGTGGTCCCATAAGCTTTTCAAAAGACTGACACGAGTAGATTCAGATATCTAACAATGTTGATTAAGATTCACATAGCACATCATGAATACCAATAACATCAACAACTTGAGCTCGACGAGCGAAATGTTGGACAAGCAGATATGGCTCCTACTCTCATTTGCAACATGTATAAAAATATGAAGGATGCTGAAATACCTCACACTATTTCCCTGGTCTTCTTAATGGCACAATGCCCACGCTGCCCTTTTTGTCATCAGTGTAATGCCTGTGATATTCTTAGAACATTGTATCAGTGTAAGTGTCAGTATTCTAGCCTCACCTCAAAGCTGTTTGGTGGAGCTCCTCCACTCGAATCTGTAGTTTCTGAGTCTGCTTGGGAAACATAGCGTAGTAGGACACATAACCTGGCAGGTGCTCCTCAGGGTTGTAGTCCTCCAAGTTTGCTGCATTCAAATGTAGAATGGTAAAAGTCAACTACTTGTGTCTAAACAAGCTATAAGTGTATCACTGGCATGGCTGAACGTTTGTTTAAACCTAGGACTTTGGTTTGAATTACCGCAGTGAAAGCTGTATGAAGAATCGAGCAAATTGTCAAAAATGGAATATGTCATCACAATGTTGATGGTAGTGCTGTTGGCAAGATGTCTGCAAAATGTCTGTTATGTTTTTATCTAAATTTATTCATTTTTATCTGCAGAGGCAGTGATTTAACTTTTGCTATGACAGAATAATTTGAATAAACCACTCTGAATGAGCCAAAACTAAGCCAATCCACTGATAACTGAAAATGAAAGAAGATGTGTAAGTTTAGACACTTTTGAGAAATAAACAACAACAACAAAACTACTGATATACAGGCAATATTGCAAGTTTTAATAGAAATTATGAAGAGAACTAACATTGTACAATGCAAGCTCCAAGCATGGCCTCTTCTTGAAAAGAACAGACGAGGCGACCGTGCAACAGATCTCTCTTCAATTGCTGAAAAAGTTGGTAGCGTGTGATTTCCTCCTTCAAGGTATACGGGTCTCCCGGGTAGAACTTAAATCTGAACACCACTTTGTAGGGAGGGCCCATTCCTAAAATATGTGCAAAGAGAAATTAAGGAAAAATGAAGACAAGTTTCGTTAGAAATAATGAATTATGAACAGACTATCGCAAAGACAAGAACAACAACAAAATACTGCTGTGCAGACCATCTCTTCAGAACCATCTACCATTAAGAACTGACAAGTTTTGTATGAAAAGAAGGCGACTTACAATCACAAATTTAGAATACGAACAAGAAATGATTGGTTCAAGGTGTTTTCTACCAATACATAGTCATTCTCCTTTCCTATGCTAACATATTATCTTTTACTAATTTTTTACCTAATTAAAACACAATAATAATTATCTCAATGTAAAAAATAAATACAATTAGCTGGTTTACTGATGTAATCTCATTTTCCACTGATGCTGCTGGAAAAAGTCAATAAGCTAAGCTGTCATTATTCAACATATCTCAGTATTTGGAATCCAGCTTCCATGCATCCATTCTTGCTTTGCGTGGCAAGTCTCAGGCAAGCTTTGTGGTTGGTAGGAATACCCTTTGTTATGAAAATATGCATGTACATGTAAGTAACCTAGTACATGTTGACCTGCTCTGAAAACACTGAAGATGACATACCCTTCATCTGCTTCAAGGCATTTTTCTTGCAGTCGAGCCAATGCTGGAAATACAGAAGTAGTAGAAACAAAGGAAAAAAAAAAAAAAGATAACAACACAAAATCATACAGCGGTTTCCATTCATGCAAAACAGTAAACCATTGGATGATACCTAGATACAAAGGAGTCATTCCCATCATTTGGTTCCCATAAGGTTACCTCTGCTTACTCATACATTTGTTTTCTTTATTTGTAAGAATTCTTTTCTTTGTTCACTCTTGGGTTATTTCCCTTTCTTATCCAACATGGGTTTATCAGAATAGAAGAAGATTTTGTCAACACTATATCTCAATAACTGTCAGACTAATTGATACTAACCAATTAAAGTAGCTCATTAACATGTGCCTTTTTACTTAAAGGTAGGGGATACCTTTTACAGACCTCCCAAAATGCAGCAAAACACTAAATATGAACCTCAGGGGACTTGTTTAGGCCACTGCTGAGAAATTTGGAAGTCAACAGTTATCTACAATTTGAATAATGCACAAAACTCAACTACTCAGTAGTTCTGTGTGTCAGCCACACTTAAGCATTTTTGTTGCAGTCTTCTGTATTTTTTATCTATAAAACACAAATCTAAAAGTATATAAGAGCGGATGTAATAACATATAGAGTGTGTGGCAAGAATGTATATAGAAATGTTTGTAAGTTTTGATAAACTTTCTTCACAAAATATACATGATGGACACACATGCAGTGCATGGGTCTGCAAAGGTAGCCTAGTAATGAACTGGAATTTACGGTGAGCCCCGAAAAAAATTCAATTCAAAATCTAACGGTCAATAAAAATGTATTAAATGTTATCTTCCACTTTCAATACTTTATGGGAGTTTCTAAAATGATACTCTCTTCAACATACCACTGTATTTATACAACTCTTCATTTGAGGCATGCAAATGGGATTCCCTACCTTTAAACACACAATTTACTTAAACATAATGAATATTTTCACGGATTCACAACTTTTAATCTGGCTTTTTTAACCTTATGTATTAATATTTATTTACCAAAGTACTGAATAAAGTCTACTGTTGTATCTTGGATGAATAGGCAAAGTGTTAAGTGTCAATTTTCCCTTTGAAGCATGAAGCATACCCTAAAAAAACTTTTTTTTTGCATATTCCTGGGGACAAAGCCTTACCTTCTTCAGGCCTCCAAAGAGCGATTTTACCATTAACCCAATGTGATGCTTACATTTTACATTACAACCAATTCTATAACTACAGGAACTGTGGGAGAAATTGAAAAAAAAAAAACCAACAAACAAACAGGATTTTATGGAAAAAAAATAAGAGTATGTGCATGTTAGCGTAAGATTCAAAGGGGTTGAGATTTTGATATCATGTCATCCCGTGGATAATTCTATTTAAAGCCTAGGGGAACATTTCACATTTTCCAGATTAATGAAAGTCTAATTCTGATAGACCTTTATAATCTGTACTGGTGGTTTGACTGCTATAATTTATGATTAACTTTATATTTCCAAAAAATGGAGGCTATAAGAGCAGATTTGTTATTCAAAGTTACTTCTATGTTTAGTGTCCAAAATTTTTCATTCTGTTTCACAGATAGTTTTCTTGAGCCAGTTCAATGCCCTACCATATTGTCCCACATAATGGAAGGCTGCTACCTCAGCTGTCATGGCACAGAATGTAATATCTGTAATGTAATCATATGTCATATATTGATGACGGTCCCATTTATTTCATGTCACTACTGCAATGTAGCATGATGCTGCATATCTCATAAAGTCATCTCACTATAATGTGCCATTTTACCCTTTGTTTGCGATGGTCCACAAAGCGGAGACCAAAATACTCTCTCTCAGCCAATCGAAGGGCATCACATGCTTGGTCAAGTAGATACTGTCCTTTACTGTCTTTCTGTATATGAAAGGAAAAAATCATTCAATGTTGAATAGTGCAGTTAGATGACATAGTGCTTCATCATTCTGTTACACAACTGTACTTGTTTGTTGGGTCTGCACTACATCTGGCATTGTTACTTTTACAATTGATGGGGGAAAAAAATTAAATGTACTGCTAACAACATTTGAATATTCCTCTACTACATTGTACATGTACTACTTTCCTGTACAAATTAGTGTCATGTTAAGTCATTGGATGTTGCTCTCATTACATACACAGTTCTGTATCCTTGTCAAGAAGAACATGAAAATGGAACTTCCTGATTATAAAATCATCTAGAGTTCTACACTATGGTGTCATGTTCATGTAACCAACTAAATTTGCTTAGTGCTAGAACTATCTTTTACCACATTCATCATGATTAAGATTAATACACTGACTCTGTGCTTAAAGAGGATGGCTAGTAACTGATCAGTGGGAATGCTGGGGGATGATTGTTCCAATCCTTGTGGGATTCATTTAAGAGTACATTACATGTGTATATATCTATTGTGTGAAGATTATTTGCTTCAGAATGGTGTCATATTCAAGTAATGTGCAGTTTAATGTTTCCAGGTTAGCATGCCTGTACAGTGACGGGGCAATTGTTAACAATGGAAAACTTTCACAAAGGTTGTTTCGACACACGAAGGGAGGAACAGGGAGAATGGAGATGGACTCGTAGAGTTCGTTAGAAAAACATCTTTTCAAGACCGTAGGATCAGTTTCAAAGTGTGCAAGTGAATGGCAAGTATGAATTAGATAATCCAGACAAGAGACGTATGCATGTAGAACCAGGGCTAGAGTATTAAAAGTAACAAAACTTTTTCTGGTGAAATACGTAACTTATATATAGAGCCGCGAAAATTTGGGGTCGTCTTCGAATGTTCGTGACAGCACTCTTTCAACTCGGGGCGCTCCCACAGTATAACTGTGTACAAGGAGCAGTATAACTGTGTACAAGGAGCGCCCCCCCTCCCCCGGGTTACACTATAATACATTTAAATTTACAGTAGGCCTAACTGCGACCAGCAGCCCCATACACATAGCATAATGGGGCTGCGGACTGTAGCATTCAGGATCATGACAGGGTAGTATCGCGGACAAATATCAACTTAAAATCGAAAAATTTCTTCAATTTGAAGACTTACCAGTGAAGTTGAAGTATTGACAACAGGGGTTGTGCAACGTTTGGTTCTTTCAATAGTCCCTTTCTGTTCGAATTGATGACTTAATGTGACCCGGGCCCTGTTTCATAAAGCTGTTCGTAAAGTTACGAACAACTTCCGAGCGACTGGTGATCAGTTCAATGTGCTATACTTACCAGAATTTCCATAATTCAGCACAAGAACTGATCACCAGTCGTTCGTAAGTTGTTCGTAACTTTACAAACAGCTTTATGAAACAGGGCCCCGGTCAAGAGGAACCTGGGAGAGCTACACTGAATTGACGGCCAGCGCATGCGCACAAAGACATCTTATCCATTCAATGGATTTGAAATGTGTGCGCATGTGATGTGTGTGCATGCGCTGGCCGTCAATTCAGTGTAGCTTTCCCAGGTTCCTCTCGACCGAGTCAAATTAAGTCATCAATTCGAAAAGAAAGGGACTATTGACAGAACCAAACGTTGCACAACCCCTGTTGTCAATACTTCAACTTCACTGGTAAGTCTTTAAATTGAAGAAAGTTTTCGATTTTGAGTTGATATTTGTCCGCGATACTACCCTGTCATGATCCTGAATGCTACAGTCCGCAGCCCCATTATGCTATGCGTATCCATGGGCAGGCCTCGAATTAACCGACGGCCACCGACGGCCATGGCCGTCGGTGCCCCTCTCGTTGGCCGCAATGCCTTTTGTTTTTTGATCAAAGTTACGGCCAAAAAAAAATGTGCCCTTTTTCTTGGGGCCGTGGTGCCCTTTTAGAATGAAAGTTATTATTTATGATGTATAATATGCCCTTTCTCAAAGTCTCTTTAATAAGCTTGAACAACTTTCCTGATCTCAAATATCATACCTTCAGTTCACTCGCGCTCGCGTCCCGATATATCTGATTCAATCTCAAAGTATCTTTCCGAGATACGAGACGACGTGTACGTACGTACATGTACGCCCGACCGGCTTTTACCGTCCCGACTGCCTCCGCAGCGCAGCGGCCGCGAGTATGTACTAGCTAGGCATCGGCAGCGCATATTCAGATAGAGTAGTAAAGAGTGAACTCCAAGTTCACCAAGAAAAAAGAAAAATCCCACGATGCCAAGGTGTGCCAGACTGGGGAATGGGGAGGGGTGGAGAGAGCTCAGAGAGAGAGACCAATCAACAGAAGAAACCGCGCGTACTGGCGCATTCTTGGAGGTCATGAACTGTCTGTCACAGACTAATCATAGCATGCATGCTACACGCGCGCGCAAATTCCTTTGCCTTGTGGTTTTGCCAGCCAGCTGTCGGAATGTGCTTTGAAGTTTCATGGCAGCCTGGCCTGGCTGGCCTGAAAGGGTGTCGAGTTTCAATCAATACCTACTGTTGTTTTATTCCTGTTTTAAAAAATGTCGTTTCACCTGATAGAAACGCGGAGATCGGGAATGTGTTACAGCTGTAGGGAAGAGGTTTTTGTTGTGTGTTGCACTTTGTGTGTGTGTGTGTGTGTGTGTGTGTGTGTGTTTGTTTGTTTTTCTCGGTTTGTTTTTCTTCTTTCTTTTTTCATAAACACCAAACATGCCCTTTCCAATGTGGCCTTGGTGCCCCTCTGACTGACTAAGTGCCCTGGCCTCTTGGAAAAAGTGCCCTTTTCTAAATGGCCTTGCCCCTCCAAAATCCTATTTCGAGGCCTGCATGGGGCTGCTGGTAGCAGTTACAGTAGAATTTAGGCCCTATGTTACAGTAGGGTAAGGGTACCAGTATTATATGGTCAGCTACCGGTATTCGGTCACTTATCACTTGTCACCAGCCAGTAAGTTCCACTGTCACAACACACACAAATCACATCAATTCACATACTTGCACACTCATTCACAACAGGAAACTCCCTTAGCCCCCTCCAAAAATCCATCCCAAATCCCAAATTGTACCGTCAAAAGTGCAGAACTGGCGCTACTTTCCAAAAGCGCGCGCAGATTGAGCCCAGTTTTAAGAGTATGGGTCGCCGAAAAAGCGCTAAAAATTGAGAAATATGCCGTTCTCTCACGGGATTTTTTGCTTATCGCAAGCTTGGAGTGTGATGGTATCCTCAAAAATGCAAAAGAAAAACAAAATTTCCGTACGTACCGATACAGTGTCTCATGTACAAGGGTTGAATGGAAGTACCGATTCCCCAAAGTATTCGGTCACCAACGCCCGGGCGCCGCAACGTCGCCGATGTAATTTATTGCGCGCCAACAAGGTAGCGCGCGGCGCATTTTTCAGCTGCCTTGAACACGCACTGACTTTGAACGTGCATATCACGTGACCGATTACTGGTCGCGCGATCGCGGTGACCGTATTCTGGGGAATTTTCAAGGTGACATATTTTGGGATTTTGTGAAATTCTGTGTGATATTTAACAAAATGAAAATTTAGATTAAAGAAATTTGATATATTTCACATACATCAGTACATTGCTGTAGATATGATGTATGTATGTATTAGTTTAGTTTGAAAAATATTGCAAAAAAGCTTAAGTGACCGAATACTGGGGATGTTACCCTACAGCACAGTAATAGTAAACACTTAAACACCAACATACACTGTCACTGATACAACAATCACATACCAATTATTTGATTACCAAACAAACAGCGCCCCGGCCCGGGGTTATCCCCGGTGGTCCAACCCCCATACCCCCCAGTGCAGTCGCTCGCTCCTTCACAGTGTCTCACTCCAAACTCTCACTCGAATTGATCGTTGACAGCCCTGTCCTATAGTATAACATCTAACTGTTAGGTCTATCGACTGTTAACCGACACACAAACCCGTTCGACTTTGCGGTGTCCCATACAACGCGCATACTCACGTATGGGACTGAGGAAGTTTTAACATACTCGTTATGTTTAGCTGGTATGTTCCTACCTGGAATTCGACGTTGATTGACTCCACTTGTTCGTCTAAAAGCTTGATAATACAGTGGTATCGATGCTCCATGATTAACCGAAAGCTAAACAAAAGGGATGACACTCATATGGATTGGCTTTATCACTCGGAGAAAAAAGAAACGATGCCGACTTAGTCATCCCGCCTGACAGGTGTCAATGCAGTATATCATGTAGCGCATACAGTGCGCTTGCGCTGTGTGCGCTTGATCTACACATCTACACACTCCTGGTTTGTATAGCCGCTTTGCTGGAGCTCTAGCTCTACCACACATTTTTCGGTAGATCACAAGCGCAATTGGCAAGCGCGCGAAGCGGGCGTGCACGGCAGCTGCATATTAACGGAAGACGACAACAACCACCCCCACCCCCCCCCCCCCCCGTGGCCCCGAAAGCTAAAAAAGGAAACGTATTGCTCAATGTGGTCTTGTGGTTCTTGGTCTTTTGTTTATTTTCACAAACACATGTACAATGTACTTGTACTATGTAGTGCATTAGGCCTACTTGTTGCCATTCTGGTATGCTTTTCTTAATAATTTGTGATTTGATTAAATGTCTATCAATAACTTACTTCCCAGTTCTTCATCTGGTATGATTTTCACAACAAGAACATAATTCTCATCTCTTCTTTACGGACCCAGCTATCTACCTCAGTGCATCTATAGCTGCTAACAATTGATACAAATTCAACGACTATACGAGATAAACGACAGCACAGCAGCAAGCACCTTTGTGTTGTCATTGTGTTTTACTTCATATGGATGTTTTCTGAATTTAAAAAAAATATATATAAGGACATCTTTTGTTTTATGCACAGGTTTCCCTTGGGCGCGGATTATAACTGAATGTTTACAGTCACTCTGACAATACAAATCTTAAAGAGCCTCTTGGGGCGGTTTGATTTAGGACAATGGGGTGGCATTGTATCTCAATGAATTGAACTACAGTTGTATATATATACATGTAGTAATATGTAGAGTCTGGTATGAACAATCATTCTTACAACAATTAAAGAAAATTAATGTGTGACCATAGTCTAAACATGACCCAATTACTGAGATATCATAATGGATGTTTAGGCACAGAATAGAAATGGACAGTAATTCCCCACAGTCATTTTTTTGTTTACTACCATAGGTAGTTCCTTCTATCAAAATCTATATCGAACTTTCAGTACGGGCTGTATTTGAAAATGACAAAAGGCAGACCAAAGATAACTCATCCTGAAGTGGGCCATTCATGATTTAATTATAGATACCAATGACACTCCTATCTTTTCAAATTGGACTAGTAAAGCATATCTCAATATAATGACTTTGTCCTCTCATGAGCATATTCCTTTGAAACAATGTTAAATACTAGTATGTGTAGTTGGAAATTAAGACAAATCCTTTGACTCCTTTCAAAATTTCAGTTTTATCTACATGCAAAATGTATAAACATAAACACACACACACATACACACTTGCATAATATTTAACACAACAGCCTCCAAAACAAGACTACGTTGGTAAACAAATAGCTTGTTACCAATGTGATTGCAGTTGTTTTGTTTTTTGCGAGAAGAAAATGAAGAAAAAAGAAGAAAATGCATGGAAGAAACTGGGAAATTGTGTTTCAATCAAATCAAACTTGCATTTCCAGTTACCCCTCCTAACATGTCCTCTGGTTTGATCTGCTTCATCTTGGATATTCAATACTGTGTTACGTAGTTTAAATACTTGCCATTATCTCTGTGACAGATTGTGTTCTGTAAAAACTGTGTCATACATGATACACAGTATGTATACAAATTGTACAACCTAAATAATATGGTGGCATTGGGCAATAAAGTTATGACTTAAATTCCTAATTTAAGGACAATGTATGAAAAACTCCACATTTTTTTTTTCATGAAAGTACACATTACCTTATCTTGTTACAGTCATGTGTAAGGCCACTATTGTTCCCCCAGGTGTCTGAAAGAAGCAAGTCAAGTGCTCCTTCATTATGGTTTAAAAAAAAAAAAATATGATGAATGCCTTCATACATTTTCTTTATATCATTGTCTTGCAGTGCCGTCACAGACTTGTATTTTTCTCATACAGTGATGGTGGCTAACCCCTAACTTTTGAGCAGACTGTCAGATCTTCCTTTAAAGGAAACCCAACCCCAAAGAGATATATGGATTTTTCATTAAAATTACACATGCCATCAAATTGATACCGACATGTGTTAACGGTAGCAATTACTATTCCCCAGGCTGCTTTCTGGAAGCGGTTAGCCAAGTCCTCTTTCATTATGCTAGAAAAGTGAATTTTTGGGGGATTCCCTTTATATTTTCTTTACATTGTTGTTCATACATACATCATACTCTCTAGTAGTCCCATCATCCAGCAGTTCCAATGCTAAAACTTTAAGGCTTCACAACTTTTGCATCAATTGTCTGATTTTCCTCAAACTTTCACTGATGTGTTCTAATAATGTTGCTTTCACTCAATCCACATTTCTCTTTAGGTTTGAGTTTCCTTTTAACTCCAGTAAGAATGTGACAAAAACTAGTGCAGTGGTTTCAATCTTTCTTTTTTTCTTTTTTTGCTTTCCCCCTCCATCCTCTCTCTCTCTCTCTCATTCTTTCTCTCGATAATTTATTGTTTAGGATATTATGGATATATGCATCCAGTTTTGAAAGAAAATTGAATGGTTTATTTGAGTTTTTGATATTTGATATGTATATTTGAGTACAGTGATATTCGGATATTTGTAGAAAATCTGCCAGGTAATGAAAGTATGTTGTTATGATAGTTTTATTTTGTTTTGTATAAGGGGTGAATAGATATGGATAATGATTGTTTTTTTTTTCTTTTTCTTTTTTTTAATAAGTGACCAGGATTCAGCACATACAGCTGTATGATGATCATAGCAGATTGGGTATGAGGGGATAATTTTTTGTTCTTGTTGTTGTTGGAGGTATATGGTATGAAATATAATAGTAGTTTTGGGGATAGATCTGGGTCTTTAAGAGTTTGAGTATTTGATCTGAGTTTTGATAGTTATAAGCTTATCATATGATATTGTGGTCATTTTTTTTATTGAGAAAACGAGATCTGATTTGGCTGACTACCCCCAATAATTTTGAGCAGTTTATTTAAAGTTTAGTGTAGGAGATTTGTATAGCTTATAGTTTCTCTCTTTTTTTTTTTCTTTGGTAAAAAAGTTGCCAACTGTAAGTTGATAGTAATGTAAAAGGTAGATAAGTATATTGTTAATTTATGTAGTATTTGAATATTTGATTTGAAATTTGGTAAGAGTTATTATTATTGTTGATGGGGCACATTATGTTATGTATATAATATACACACGTGTACATACAACCGCAGGGTTTTTTTTGGTGTCTTTTGATACTGTATACGCTATATATTTCGCGTGGGTTTTATTTTCGTGAATTTCGCGAGTCGGGAGCTATTCGCGAAATTACCAACACGCGAAAATATTACCTTCCAAAATGAATCCCTTGCCTTGACGATACAAACATTTTACGGCTTACCGAACAGACCATACTGGCTAACGCTAAGCTTGTTTACGTACATATAGCATATCCACGTTTAACTACTAGTATACACAGCCCAGTCGCTGTGGTAGCATTCGTTGCTAGTAAGTTGAAAATTCACACTTTCTTTGCCACTTCATATTTTCTCTGGTCCCCCAATCGCGAATTTAACCACTCGCGAAAATGTGTGACATCGGCAATTCGCGAAAATTTGTGTACGCGAAAATTATAGCGTATACAGTACTCTAAATCAATTGTTGTTTTTTTTTTCTCTCTGCTGTAATTATTTATGTGTAATCAGTTGTTGATGGAATATTTTATTTTGAAAGAGAATTGTATTTGTAGTATATGAATATGAAATAAGGCTTATTTGTTTTGGATAGATTGTTTAATGTGAATGATTATTGTATTGTATTGTTTTGTTTCGTTTGTATATTTACATCAAGAACACGCAATTCAGCCTCTGGGCTGCTATGTATTTTCCTTTTGATGAAATAAACCAATATCTATCTATCTATCTAGTAATGCGTTCTACTGATATTGCTGCATTTAATCAATCCACATGTATATTTAGGCACCATTCCCTTTTAATGCTCAACTCTCACCTCACAACTCTCAACCTGGAAAGAACAATTTGTCAACACAACAGTCAAGTCCCAACTGCTCTCTGCAGGAATAAGTCTCTGAAAAGCCAAGTAGGGTGGTCATCACAGACTTGCTTTGTTTGCAAATGTATTCATTTTACAGTGTGACTGCATATTCTGTCTCAAAATCTAGTAGTAAAGTGCAAAAACCAAGACTAAAGTGAAATTTCATCACTTCACAAGTACCTTGGTAAAGAAAAGTGTTGTTCCTCTTGTTATTACATTCAGTTGGTATTTCCTATTGGTTTGGCATAGCACAGCAAATGGACACAGTTGTGCATGACTTCATTAGGTATTGACAGCTAAAAGTCAAATGGAAGAAAGAAACTTTAGTGACTAAAAGCTGATGGGAAATTGGAGCCAAAACAACAAAAAAAGCAAACAATCCTACTGAAACAAATCAAGCTACTCAGCCGAACTCACAATGTGAATCAAATGTAAGTTAAATACCACAGGTAACTGGATAAGCTGACCTTCTCTAGAAGAGCTCTGTCTGTTTTCAGTATATACATTGTACTAGCTTGTACTTTGCATACATTGTACATGTACACATATCACATATGTAGCAGCATTATCATCAATGACATGTAGGCCTACTATGACTTTGACTCTGATACAGTTGGATGTAGTTCAGCTTAAGCACAAAACATAACAGAATTTATTCTATAATTAAATGCAAATAAAGCACAAGTAGACAATAAATAGATTCCTTGGTACCACACTGCAAGGAAAGGAAAATACTTTATACAATGTACCATTGTTTCATTCATCCTGGGAACAATAAAATGCCAGATGCATGTGAAAGGTTATTCAAATGCATGCTTACATTGGAAGATACTTGTGATGTGGTACTTTTGTGCCTTAAAAAGAAGATATCTGTACAAGTTAATCAGAGTAAAATTTGCTACAAAACTGGAAATTTAATACAAACAATGCCTTCTGCTTTTATGTAGGATGAAATTCATGTAACCCATCCCAAGGTTTTAAAAAATTGATCACATACAGATTAAAATCAAGGGAAAAATACATTGTGAGCAAAGAATAACAACATACAATGCAAAAATGTGATTCAGAAAACAATGATTAATTCTTTTCACCCATTTATCTTTCTACTTTGTAAGCACCAAAATATACAAAGTCAAAGGTTACTGTTATACATTTGTGTTGTTTCACAAGCATTTAACATGAACATTCATGAGTACTTGACCTTTGAACCCGACCATTGCCATAGTTGCCAAACATTTACTTTGATGTAAACTGCACTGGCAATTCATTGCCACACTAAGATCGGCCATACTTCATTCCAAATATTGAGAAGTTATTGACCACACAATAAAATCTCTAAAATATGTGTAAGACTACGACATGTACTCATTGCCAGATGTGCAAAAAATCTGACAATTCATCTGCTATGTCTCATAAATCAATCAGTTTTATCACATCATACAAATCGTACTCAGATTGTCTGACAGATAACAGAAAAATGTTGCAAACAAACCATGTTTAATGTTCTGACTTTCCTTGCTGGCTTTCCCCTCCCCTAATTTAGCCAAAAATCTTCAAGAATCGAGATTTTCAAATACCCGGTATCAAGAATCTGTCCTTTTGTACTTTATCCACCTACAAAGTTTGACTAAATTACTATGAACGCTTCTACCGTGTGTCCAAATGTCTAAAATGTTGGGAATTGGTCTTGACCGGTATGAGAATTCATCAGTGAATCATGCCTTCACATTTCATCCTCATACCACTGATACTGATAAAAATTTGATTATGAACACTGTATACTATCTCATGACTAAAGGAATCAACAGAAGCATTAAATTGCCTGTGACATCCTTGGATCTAAGGCATAGTAATTTAATTATCTCACATACAAGCATTTGTATAAAATCTGTAGAAAATATCATGATAAACATCAGCTCTTAACAAAAGATTTTAGAAATTGATCTCGGGAGAAAGCCAGACAATGAGAGCCATCCTCCAATATGAGCTATCTCATGGTAATATAAAGAACAGAATTCTGAAAAAAGGATATCTCTGTAATGTAAGCACCAGTTGCCACTAAGTTGTATCATTAATGGGGGTTCAACAGATGACACTCTTAACAGAAAACAAACACACACACACACACACACACACACACACACAAATACACAAAATTACAAATGAAGACTAAAAAGAATAGCATGGATTTCAATAACTAAATAAGGGATATTCTCATAAGGGGTTTTTGCTCTAGCCCAGTGGTGCAGAAATGTGTGCACTCAGCAGAAACTGAGGGCAAAATTCTCTGTCTTTCACCTTCTGTTGTATGTCACACAGTGAAAATGATGCATGATATACATGTATTTCATAGCCATGCAAAGCACCATACAAGCCGGTTGCCAATGAAAATGTGTTGAAGAAAAATTCCATGAATTCAGTTCATTGAAGAATGTGCATGTAGCATTTATGGAGGCTGGATGGAAGCAAGGTGCAGAAGGAACAAGTGCTGAAGTTTCACAACAGGATCCACAAATGATTGCATCTCTTAATCATTAGAATACAATAGAACAAAGAATAATAAAACAAAAAATCTGTGGGTTTTCTGTGATAGTCAGTGATTAGATATCCAATATGTTGCCCAGAAAACAAAACAAAACAAAAAAAAAAAACGACATGGAAAACAGTATAGAAAGATGCATTTAGATGCAGTGTGTACTCAAATTAGTGTGTATTTCAGCTTGGAGTCTCTTTCCACTTCTCAGAGAAGACATGTCAAATAACCAGGGGCAAACATCCACCACAGCCTTGCTTTCCGGCATCCATCAGCATAAAATGCTATATTACGCCAAGTAATTTTGGCCCAAATAGTACTGACAATCATCTCTTGCCTTGTAATCATGTATTATCAGCTGATGAGTAGATAAATGATCAGAAGGATAACGGGATAGAATGGGTGACAATCGGAATCCCAATCCCACATAGTCAATGCACAAGATGACAATGACAGAGAGGTAGTCATCTGTTTGGCACTTAATGTTTAACATCACATGTGACCCGCGACAACGGTTTCAGGCAAAAGTCATAAGAGAAAATTCCCTCCTAGGCGGGGTACAAAGATTTTGACCATTATTTTTGTTGATTTTGTTTTTTTGCAGAAATCAAATTTTTGACATGTTTCCTACATCTACACTACATTTCATGGCATAAGACTAAGTTTCTCCTATCAAAAATGGAATTTTAAACACCCTATGTTGGATCGCACTAGTCAGTTTTGAGCTTCTTTCGAACGCCGCGCCAATGTGCCCAGTGTTGCTATGGTGCAGGATCTCGCATGCAATTGGCTGATGCGTTGCACACATTTACATAGTTCGGCTTTCGGAGACACGTCTGGCAGCGTTTTGGGGATGTTTTGTCCACGCGTGTATACATTATGCTCCATTGTTCTTGCTACAATAGATACGCTTGCTCTTACTAGCTGTAGTGTATTCTCTTCGTTTGGCCTTCTATCCGAGCTTCCCTACCACAATGTTCGACAACGGAAGTGAACAAAAAAAGTGAACAGCAGCGCTAACTTCTAACATTAAAACAGTTCGATACATGGGGAACATGATTTGATCACATCAGTCACAAATCACCTAACAAATCGTGCAACATGCAATCGGAAACTCACCTGTCAATTGCAGCAGTATGACATAATTGTGTGAAAAGAAACTGACAGTATTCTCGAAACTGTCTACTCGTAGTAAATATTATGACAGCATGTTGACTCAAAGGACAGTAGATGAGAGGAAAGAGGCAATCATAAATAACTAATATTCAAACACTACACATCAAGATTGCCCCAAATTAACTAGCTGTGTTTTTTTTTTTTTTAATATAACAAACAACACCGCACAGTGCAACACATGCATGGCTTGAAAAACAAAACAAAACAACGAGAAGAGTGACCCTTGCCAGCTCCAGCATTTTTCTTTTTGCCTTCGAAATGTCCCCATTGATATAAAGACCAATCAATCACAATTAAAAAGCGATTTGTAAAGATGTGGATTCGCCACCCGCTCCTGTTACGTGTACACACGGGCATGGCGTGTGGACGCCATTGGGTAATACATGCACCATACACACGTACCATCAAGCTTGCAATTATCGTATCCGCCGTACTGGTAAAGAAACCCAAGCAAAACGTATTGTGTGTTTTGGCGCCATACGCTCAGTTCCGAAGAAGGTGCCTGGGAAATTTGACTCTCTCAGTGAGCCAAGCAGAAGGCCCTGTGGTTGCTAGAGGTGGAGCTTAATATTGATTGGCACCATCGTACAGATGGGTGATTCTCAGGTCGCATCGCCGCTTGGACATTGTCTTTGAGAAAGAGGTGAATCTTCAAAGCCCATTTTCTTGCAATTTTGTCAGGCTAACAACTGAAAAAGTGCATTATATTTCGCTTTATGTGCCCACTTACGGTGCCGCAGAATACAAGTGTTTTATATCAATGCAAAGCTTAGGAAATGGGCAATGTGATTCAATGGAAAAATGAATTTTCAAAATTCCTGACTTTTGCCTGAAACCGTTGTCGCCGGTCACAAATTATATAAAGTCTCTGGAGATGGTCAAAATCAATTACTGGTACAATTCATTTGGCTATATGTTGTTGATTGACTTTGCTGGAACTTGAATTTGAGAGTTACCTCACACTGAGTAAATGAGCATCTATTACAGTATTGGCTGAAATCAGTGGATAAAATTGCTCCTTGAAGATATCAAGACTTGGTCAAAGCATAAATGTTTGCAATGCAAATAGCTATATTATAACCCTACCAGTACCTCAAACTTTTTCTTGTTATGACAAGATATTCTTGTCAATGTTTGTTTGGTTTCGTTTCCAAGTTTTCAAACTACCGAGAAAAGCAACACACCTTTGTGTCAAAACGGACATTCCATTTTGGGAGGTAGGAAGCATACCCATCTAACACGGCTCTTCCTTACATCTCTACTGACAAGATAACATGGCAGGGCATAGTCAATGTAAATTTTGGCAAAATGGGTAGGTCCTGCAGAGAAAGTTTGGATAATTGTGTCTTTAAAACTGGCACATTCTTACTCTTTCTATGGATACCAACATGCATTCAGCATTCTTCTTTAAAAATATGTAGATTAAAATAAGGAGGAAAAAAATAATTACACACCATATATTTTTCAGCAGTCGACATGCTCATGTAAAATGCAGCTTTCATGTCTGGGCTTACTTTAGTACATGGACTGCCGGCTGCTGAACTGTGCTTATGATACCCTAAGCAATCCACATTTTTGCACAGCAATGTGAAAATACACAATATCAAAAACAATACAGAAAGTAAGTAACAGGGCAAGTGACAACATCTACATATATCACGATCAGAAAACTGTGTAAAATAGTTAAGGGGAAGTTTCATATGATCTTGTCTTTGCGGAGAACAGACACAATTGTGTCATATGAAGGAAGTGGCAAACTATTTCTCTGCAGCAGGTAGTGTGCACAATACATGATTTATCACATTCATGCAACCTTCAAATATTATCAAAATACCATAATTTTTCCACAAACAAGTTGTATGGTCTGTCCAATAATGCACAAACTTTTGAAATGAGAAATGAGAGTTTATCAAGCCATGTCCTTGGGACCCTCTCATCTCTTGCTTGCTTTCCATTGCCGGATGTGTTCTGCAATACGGTCTATGTTCTGCTCCATGTCGTCTGGTGTGTTGCTCGGCAGTTCCTTGACTATGGAGGGCAGGTATGAGCTAAAGGCCTCCTCCAGGATAGTCTGGAAGATCTCACACTGAATATTGTCCTCCAGTTTGCGGCCAGCGTAACCTCTGCACAGATAAGAAGAGGTTGGTAACAGCATAAGCAAGAAAAAAACCATACACAGGGCTGCAAACATTCACCCATCAAAATCAGGGGTATTCCACACAGCAGTAATGGAGATACATGTGTACATGTAATACATGCATCTCAATGGGCAAAATAATTCCTGGATCAAGGAGATATCTAAATTCTTTTATATAGACATGAAGGAATACTTATGCTTTCAGGCAGTCTCCTGCAGATCAGGGAGACTAGGCAGCCCTCTGCATACATGCATTTGATAGAAAAATGTTAAACTGCCATGTGATCAAAATATAAAGTAGAAACAGTAGTGAGTGTGACAAAGGCTCTGGTTTGTGGCATTGATGCAAATGGTAGAGAACAGTGTTTATCTTATGGCATCCTTTCCTGTGACTGCAAATGTGAAAGCTGTTTCAGTGAATCATCAGTCCAGGTTTCCATTCCATTTCCTATCAGCCATCTGATCTTAGTTCTTTCAAAGTTCTAATATCAATTGGTTTCATTCTGATGATCTTAAAAATATGATCCTATTGGAATACATGTTTGTCTGTTGCTTTACACTGTTTTGTTAGTTTGTTTCTTTGCTTTTTACCTCTCAGCATGGTCTGAAGTTCACCAAATCTCAGATCATAGATGCTAGTGACTTCAACTTGATGATTCAATGCCATCAAGTTAAATCTAGGCAGCTAACAATAGGAGGCACAATCATCAACTAGACATATTGTGTCACACGAAACACCATGCAAATGTAACATTTGGCTTGAATGTCACTCTTTCACAGTTGCATCAATGATAAACAAAACACACACACACACACGCACACACACACACACACAAATTGTTGCCTTGTGTGTTAATGGAAAAGCCGAACAAAGTATCATTACAAAAATTCTAAATATGAGAGTGCAAAAACCATCAATCAAATTGTACATACCTTTGTTCAAGTCTGTTGTAGAGGATAGAGTTGTCCGTACGGAGGACGTACACAAGGTCAAACCAGCGCTCAGGGAAGAATTCACAGCTGTGGTAGTCTAATATTCTTCCTCCAGCTTTCATTTCATCCTCCAGCTCATCAATTACCTGTAAAGAGGGACCTCATTTATCATCTGTTTTTAATTTCCCCTCAATATCACTGCTGATGTAGTGTAGCTTGAGATAAAACTGATTTCTTTCTATTGTTACAGAACACAAGCAAGCAAGAAAGCTGGTGAGGGTAAAATGAAAAGGATTGATCCATACACTTTTACTATACATTTCAGCATTTCAAGGCAAAGCTTAGTTTCTGCCATCTCATACACAATTAATAACTACTACTGTATTGTTTTTTTAAATTGAAACTACATGTATATTGGGAATTTCAGAAGATAACATATCAATATATGACAAATGTTTGGCAATTTAGGTACCAGTACTATTGAGAAACAAATTATTAAATAAACTCAAAGGAGTATGACATCCACAGGAACAAGAGATTTAAAAAGGTAAATGCCCCCACTATTTTGAAAACAATATAATTTCTTAGTTATCTCTTACCCGATCTTCATCCAAAATTGGGCACTCATAATCCTCATCCCAACCCTCATAAAGCTCCTTCTCTTTTGCCACATCACCAACATTGACATAGGTAAGGCCCAAGCGCTGTGCAACCTCCTGTCCCAGAGTAGTCTTCCCTGTCCCTGGAGTCCCTGTGTAAAAATGAAAGCCAGTCAAATAAAGTAGAAATCTTTCTTTCTTTCTTTTTTCTGTGAGGTGCAGCGATTTATTCCTTTGACATATATGTTCTCTGGAATGTACAAGTGAACAGTCATCTGCAACATACTGTACATTTGCATACACAGAAATAAACTGAACTGAAACAACTGAAACTCTTCCAGGGCAGGGCCCCTGCCCTGCCAATGGCAATGCCCCCGCAAGGATTTCAGTTTAATACTATAGTGGCTCTAGGGTGAGGCAATATTGTTATGAGCAAAATAATTGCCTTTTTTAATTTATCAATGAAACTGTCGACCGGCCAATGAGGCCACTTGTTACCATTGTTGTATGTCTTGACTTTAGTCTCAACAAAATTCCTACATGTAGGCCTACGTACTTCTCAACTGACCATGCTGACTGACTGGCAGCTGCAACACAACTAACATTTTTGTATTTTATTTATCTTTTTTTTAATTTTTTATTCTTTATTTTATTTTTTATTTATTTATTTATTTATTTCTTATTATTATTATTATTATTATTTTTTTTTTTGGGGGGGGGGGGGCGGAGTTATTTACCTGTGCCGCAACCTCATCTCATCATACCCAGACTCCAGTCACGTCATTGTCTTCAGTTGTAACCATATAGGCCTATAGAGGTCTAGGCCTATATAGGACCTAAATTTTATTAATTCATTGTTTTATTGAGTTACGTCCGTGAATTCATATGGTTTCAACTGAAATGAAGTGTGGTCAGCTCAGACACGTTTTTGAGGGCCGTGTGTACAGCGTAGTTATAGGAATTATAGGATGTCATCACATCACTCACATGTCCACACATTTCGCTGGTATGGATGCAAACACAAATGGGACCCTTCTTTCTCGTGCTCACTACTCGAGTCCCAGTACTCCCAGCCACTACACAACAAACATGCGCATGCAGCATACTAACATTAGTAATCAACACACGAGTACATGGCGCTGGCGAATGCAATGAAAACGCACCGTGGAGTGCTCTCGTCTGGAAAATACACACCGTCGAACACCATATCTTTGTATTGATATCGCCCAAGATAAACGGAGTCAATGATACTTGTCAAATAATGTCACGTACCTGTTAAAAGAATGTTGGGTTCTACTCGTTGAGTCGAGTAATAATTTGCCATTCTTGCCAATTTTGACGCACAGTTCGAGTTTCATTCACCATCCGCGAGCTTAACTAGACGTACGCGCACGCAGTGCGCCAAGAGCTAGAGGTCATACTCTCGCGATTTTACACGTAAACAGGTGTAGAATTTTTATACTAGCTACTGTGGAAGAAAGCCCCACCGCCGTGCTTATCTACCGATGAACGCCACACGGTGGGGCTGAATTCACGAGTATTAACAGGCGAGACGCCGTAGTATTTGTACGGACACGCAGTGGTGGGGCCTATTTCACGAGTATGCCGTATTTACCACCAATACTACCCACAACTCTTATCCTTATTGCAGGATTTGGTAGTCTGGTAAGTGCGAAATAATTGTTGTTTATAATCTAAGCTAGAACGCATTCATTTTAGTTCGTACACGCCCGGCCACCTGGTACATGGTAGGCGTCTCGTCAGTACGTGTTCGGGCTGATGCGGCACAGGCCGGGCTGGCCGGGGGGCCAGGGGCCGGGCGGGCTGGGTTCGCCAACAATCAACATGTCAAATCAAATGATGTAATCATGTAGCCTAGATCTACTCCATGTCATCATATCTGTGTGAGTGTCACAGTCACACTCTGTAATGGTAACGTTAATCCTTATCAAGTGAAGTAAGTCATACACCACGATCGATCGCGATCACGTCTAACGTTACCACGTAGGCCTACCAACAGTAACACTAAACAGTATCACGCCCACCACCTACCCACCCCACCCAAGTTTAAACTGCAACCAGCCCCAACATATAGAACTGTGTATGGTTGAGGGGTCTAACAAGATCGCGCGCGAAAATTTGTGATGCTCTTATATCATAATTGAAATTATTCCACAATCGTACCTGAATTTCTCAATAAATATCACGAAAATGCAGAAAAATCACCTCCCAGAATCTCCTGATGATACGATGACGGAGTACTATGCGCTGTCGCCGTTTGTATGTCAGACTTAATTTTATGCGTTCAATTTCTCGGGGTATGTAAAGGTCGCGCAGCTGCCCTATGTAGTTTCATGCGTGAAAGTGTCTGCCCCTCTCTGTGGCTGTAACGTGCTTCGGCTTTCGTAGAATGTTATAAACGATCGATTGAACAAATTACGAAGTCTGTCGGCTACGATCATACGAACGAGACAAGCGAGACGGCAGAGACGACACGTCTAGGCTACAACATCCTTAAAAAAGATTTTAAGCTAAGGTTATATTGCTTGCTATACGCAGTTACGCTATGCGCGACCATTAAGTCCCTGCGCGAGACCTAGTACCCTTTACCAAGGAGGTATGAGATACCTCCTTGCCTTTACTATACAAGGAGTTGACCGACAAGTCTGTCTAATTCCGCGAAAAACTTCTCATTTATAATGATGACATTTGCTGGGTCAGTTTTTCGCTTCATATAGACAGACACCATTGATACATACGCTATTGCGACAGTTTGAATCATTTCGATTCAACGCAACTTCGACCCAGTTCCCCCCGCATAAAAATGGTTATTATTATTTTTTCCAGCTTAGTTTTCAAACCAATCTGGAAAAAATATATACAATTACAGGATTAATCAGTAAACATTTTGACTCACTTCTTCCACTGTTTCCTCCTGTTTTCTGGTTGTTTTTAGTCAATAAACGTAAGTCATACGATATAGTGATTGTATGGAGCATTTGGCTTGCCGTAGTCGTTCGTGCGGTAATTTTTCAAGCGAAGGCGGCGATGAATTGGGGAGCGCTGCAAAGAAGTGGAGCACTAGACCTCTATAGCGAATGGTATAGCCTTTCCTTTGACATGCCATGGTGGCTTCATTTTTGGAGTAAGACAGTTGGGATTTGGACAGGACATCACTTAAAGGGGCATAGTCCCGGTAGTGTAGATGGCGCTGTTGATGATACTGCCGATCACTGTTAGCATTGATACGAAGGTTGCCGAAGTTGAGCTGTCATCAAGAGTAAAGTGCGTAGGTGTTGCTAAGTAACGTTGCCTTCGTTGTCTTCTCTGCGCATCGCACAGTCTATAGTAATGCCAGGGTGCGTGCTTATGTGCTTGTTATTATGACATCACAAAAGAAGTTCGCTAAAGCTGTCATCCCCCTCAGCCGAATCATAAGCTGAACTGTGATCCAACCACTGACTACAGTAAATCGGACTTCTTCGGACTCGGGAAAGTGGGCCAAAGCGTAAGCGCCAAGGAGGAGTCGATAGCGTAGGTCTCTATAGGAAACTTGCACCGTGCGCCCGCGTACGCATTTGACTAAAACACCGGGACCATGCATCTTTATACAAATGATGCACAGCTAGGATAGAGTGTGTTAGTGAAGGTGCGGCGCGCTCGAGAGTATTGACAATGGTGCGACATGCACGAGGCGCAGCCGAGTGCATGTTTGCAACCGTTGTCAATACTCGAGAGTGCGCCGCACCTTCACTTACGCCACGAAATAATCCTGTGCATCATTTGTTTTATAAAATGGGTCGAAAACTAACAGCATTATTCACGTACCTTTGTGGGTCAATACCAGTCAGCTACATGTAGCACTCGCTCAAAAGTCAAGATGTCCGAAGATGTTCGTCCCAAACATTTACGCACGTCGCACTCGGAAATCCCGCACATAAGTCTAGTACTGTACGTACGTATAAGAGTATACGTACGCCACATACTGTTATGCACAAGAAAGGCCTCCGGCTGTTGTGGCAGCCCGCGGCCCGAACTAGAAGTTGTTTACAGGATTGACAGCACGTATAGTAGCGCGTGACGCACTTGTAACAACTGATTGAGTGCGCACTGCTAGTGTAAACATTGTGACGTACGTCAGGCCAGGGAGGTGGAAGAGAGACTCTTCTTAGTGCATACCTGAAGAAATTAATGCACGCACACTTGACTCATTTCAGAGCTTCCAATTGGCTACATTCTTGAACCCATTTTATAATAACCCATTATTTGACCATTAATCCAAAAAAGTCATTTTCACCAAAATTGCAGATCACCTTTATGGATATATGGCGTCACACGGTCTTGGCAACTGAAGGGAGCCCTCCTTTAGAGGGCAAGCGAAGCGTTGCTAGAGCATGCTTTTATACGCGAGGTACACACAGCACACAGCATCGGTGTTTCTTTTACTGGATCATTTCTATTGCATCTATTTCACAGCCCTAGATCGGCAAATTTAAACTTGTACCGGTATAGCAAAATCAACATTTCAGTTATGCATTGCACTCACCAGATTAATGATACTGTAAAACGAGGAATGTTTGTGTGCATTTTAATTTCGCAAATTTCGCGAGCGCCAAGATTCGCGAAATTAAAATGCACGCGAAAGTCCTTGTCTACACTAAATGCATTGAATGCCAGTGGCAGTTCGTAAAAATATCATGCCGCAAAAAAGGCCGTCGGCTCCAATTCGCGAAAAATTCATGCCGCGAATATATCATGTTTTACAGTATATCCAACATTTTGGTAGAATTTTCATGAAAAAAGATGCAACTACCAGCGGTCGTAACAGCTCTACAGCATATGAATCCGTCGGCCAATCACATGCAAGGTAGATTTTTTATGTGTTTTTTATTCAACCACGTACCTCGCATGTGATTGGCTAACGGATTCAAAATGGCGACTTACTGCTAGTGAACGGCGATGTTGCAATATGGATACAAATTTCTGTGATATAACCTAGGAATACTCTAGTTACTGTGAGTATTTCGATTGCACAATGTGATAAAAGTTACTCCAAATATTGCTGCATAATGTGTCATGTCATGTCAAACTTGTTAAGAATGTAAAAAAGCTGTCTGAAATTTGGTTTATCGTCACGTTTGATCTGTGCGCGACCGCTGGCAGCACATCCTACAGGATCTAGCATCATTGCCTTCGATCTGTATAGATCAACTCCACTACATATTTTGACAGTTTTGACATAGCAGCCATTCTGTCCCTGTTTTTTTTTTTTTTTTTCCTCTTTGATTTTCTGTCAGGTATATCGGGGTGAAAAAGAGGTCAGGTCTAAAATGTAAAATACTGAACAGTTGGAGAGACGAACAACAAAACGTAAAGACCGCGCTGCCACTAGCCTGGGGACTGGCGGCGAGTGATCCATCAGGCGGCGATCTCCGGTACCGCGCATAAGAAAAGCATATAGCTAGCTGCACGTGTGCGTTGTCAAGGACTTCGCTTGCCCTCTAAGATGGCGTTGCGATTGGTTGTCAAGCGAGTGGTGACGTCAATGCATAAGGTCTATTCCAGGTTTTGTCAGGTTGTGTTAAAATCTCACTCGCATACAGGAAAAATGCTAAAGATTCCAATGTAACGGGAAGTTAAGTGATCGATACCGGAAATTTGCAGCTATCGTCGTCAAACGCGATTGATGTGGAATAGTTGTGCGCTAAGGAAGGGCCCGCACCTCGTCACCCCTCGCTCCCATAGACAAAGCACGTACAAGACGTGTGCGAATAACCGTGATGATACTTATATAGTTGTAACACATATTCCTCGCATAAATTTAAGATTTTCAAGAAAATTTTCAAAAAAATTTTTCAAAAAAATCCTGCAAAGATTCAAGCATGCTGAACACAGTCCTGGGCGTTCAGTGCGTTTTTAACAATTACGCGGGGCTCCTGACGAGGTGCGGGTACCTCACTATACTACAAGCAATATGATAATCAGATTAACGTTAGATCCTAGGGCAAGGCTAGGTGGCTTTAGGGTGAGGTTCAACTATAGACACAGCCCTGCCCGTGCATGGCATCTGGTCGGGCTAGGTGAGGTTTAGAGTTTGGCAGAGACCGAGTTTAGCCTAGCTAGTTTTAATAGGTTTAGGGGGTTAGGCCAGCAATGTTGATCTCGGTTTTCTTGGGTAATGCAGACCCCAGACTCCTACTCTAGGTTGTTCGTGGGGAATACATGGAACTCTTTCTGTTAAAAATGTTTACTGATCGAGGTTACCCCTCCCTCCACCCGCGGTGTTCCATACGAACTAGCTAATACCGGTAATGGTTAGATCGATAAAATCTGCCCCTTCCATTCGGTGCCCCCCTCCTCCTCCTTCTCCTCCTCCTCCTCCTTCTCCTCCTCCTCCTCCTCGTCGTCGTCTTCTTCTTCTTCTTCTTCTTCTTCTTCTTCTTCTTCTTCTTCTTCTTCTTCTTCTTCTTCTTCTTCTTCTTCTTCTTCTTCTTCTTCTTCTTCTTCTTCTTCTCCTCCTCCTCCTCCTCCTCCTCCTCCTCCTCCTCCTCCTCCTCCTTAGAGTTACACTTGCCTCCTTCAATTAGTGGAAGATTCTTGCAGACTGTAATGTGGTTGTTGTGAGGACCAACCATATAACCGACCGTACAGTTAACAAAAGGCCATTGAACAAGAGACAGATTTATCAGTCTACATTTGAATGCACTTGGAACATGGGCCATTTTGATACTGTGTCATACTTTCATGCCTGCACACTTGCTGTTTGTATATATTCTATGGTGCATTAAATCAATACTCACTTTCCCTTTTACATTTTAAAATTCATTTCTAATTATGTGTACAGTTTCTGCTTATGGTCATACTCTTCGCTAAGCGCCAGATTACCCGCTTCAAATTCCGCTCACGGAGGGCACCACACAATACTGTTGGTCACAATGCCCCTAAAAGACTGCAGCTGGAGATTGAGCACCTATTGCAACGCACACAGCAGATTAAGGGTTTTCCCAGACTCCTCTCTGATGATGACTACCGCCTTCAGTACCTGGCCAATACAGATTCAGGTGGGTACAAAACTTTTGCAATGTCCACATTGTATACATTTCTGCAATCTAAATTTAGACAGACAGAGTGGATAGTCAAGTAACTGGTGTTATGTCAAGGTCACACTAATTTTACACCGCAACATTAATCCCTTCTTAAATTGACATTTTGCTAATTTGCTTGTATAGTTGTTTGAAATGTAGCAGAGATGGTAACTAAACTTATTACAGGAATATCTGGAGCCCTTCTCAAATAAATACTGTGGGGCTATTTTTTGCAGATCAATGTTTATAATTAGTATAAAATGGGCTTTAGAATTTCTGCAATCTGATTGGTCAATTGTCATGCATTGATTTTTGTCTCGCCCACCGGAGGTGAAGGCGAGACTAAGGGATCCAAATGGCGTCCGTCGGTCGTCCGTCCGTCGTCCGTCCGTCGTCCGTCTGTCGTCCGTCACAAATGTTAAAGTTTACCTGCAAGACTCTCTTATGATGCATAACTTGGCATCTGTTACAGGCAATGGCAGCCACACTTGGGAGATAGAAGCACTAGGGGTATCTTCATGTTATGGTGTTGTCAGAGGTCATGTGATGATGTCAAAGGTCATTTGAGGTCATATATTAAAGAGTATGTGCAAGACTCTCTTTTCTATGTTAAAGTTTACCTGCAAGACTCTCTTTTGACAAATAACTTCACATAAGTTGCTTGGATTACAACCTAACTTGGGTCATAGATGCACTGGGGGGACCTTCATGTTATGGTGCCGTTGGAGGTCACAGGATAAGGTCAAAGGTCATTTGAGGTCAAACGTTAAAGTTTACTTGCAAGACTCTCTTATCACATGTAACTCGACACATGTTGCTACAATGGCAGTCAAACTTGGGTGATGGATGCACTGGGGGTACCTTCATGTTATGGTGCCGTAAGAGGTCACATGATAAGGTCAAAGGTCATTTGAGGTCATACGTTAAAGTTTACTTGCAAGACTCTCTTATCACACGTAACTCAGCACATGTTGCTACAATGGCAATCAAACTTGGGTGATGGTAGATGTCTCTTGGGAAGTTGAAGGTAACCAAAAGGTCAAAGGTTACAGACAGGGGTCAACGAACTTTTAGGGCCCAATGTTAAGTTTTTAGGGCGCATTTCGTTTATGGCTCATAACTTTTGATCCCTTTGTCCGTTTGTGACCAAACTTGGACGGTAGATGTCCCTTGGGGAGTTAAAGGTCATCACAAGGTCAAAGGTCACAGAAAGGGGTCAACAAATTTTAGGGCCCAATGTTAAGTTTTTATGGCGCGTTTCAATTATGGCTCATTACTTTTGATCCCTTTGTTGTTTGTGACCAAACTTGGATGGTGAATGTCCCTTAGGGTGTTGAAGGTCACCACAAGGTCAAAGGTCATAAGCAGGTCAATTAACTTGTGGGAGTTATAAAAAATATTAATTCTGTGTACGCGAATGGGCGAGACACAATTCGGCGATTGCCTTGTTACTGATCCACACTGAGCCCTGCGTCTAGTAAAATCCGAACACATTGCTCAAGTCTTGTATAGTGTAGAAGGTGTACCAGACGCATGATGGGGAAATGGTTGTATTTCATGAATTTACAGGCTTATTTTATAACACAAATGATGCACAGGCCTATTTCGTGGATCAGTGAGAATTGGATGCTCTCGTTTCACTTTGGAACAGTCCTAAACCCACTCGCTGCCCTCGTGGTTTTAAACAGTTCCAAAGTTAAACTTGGCATCCAATTCACACCGATCCACTCTGTCCTGTGCATCATTGGTGCACGTAGCATCTGATACCCCCATTCCACAGAGATTTTCTCTCATCAGTCGCTCATCGGAAACAAAGTTTATCGCTTCTGACCACCCACCAAGGTGTATCAGATCACATTCCGATGAATCTGACTTGTGTTGGTCGACTATCAGGTCAGTGTCAGACATGTCGAGCCGTGATCAGATGAGGCAAGATCATTCGATGAAGATCACGCGGCACACATCTGGCATTCACCTGATAGTCAACCAACCAAGTCAGATTCATCAGACTGCGACCCGATACACTTTGGTAGCTGGCCGGAAGCAACAAACTTCGCTTCCAGTGAGTCACCGATTAGAAAAAAAAAAATCTTTGTGGAATGGGAGTTATAAGTGTTTTGTTGTTCTAATTTGTTACAGTGAGTGAAAATTTGACACACCATACATGATATTGAGCTGTATGAAGAAAGATAACAATAATTATAGAAATCATAACAATAATTGAGTGTGATGAAACTACAGCTGGGAAGAATGATTCTAATTTTTTGAAGTTGTAGACTGTATGGACATAGACTTTGTACCTCAGTAGAAAGGTGAATGTACATATCTGTGGACACTTGCAATGTAGATTGAGCTGCTGTGGTTTTCATTGATATTTAACTTGGAATTTTGAAAACATTAATACTTTTCATTTTTAAGTATGAACCTTTCCTGAATTGTGTGTGCCTTTTTGTAAGTGTTTAGATTTTCAGTGCAAGTGAGCAAGCAAATGCACATTACTTTTAGTGTTGGTATGATACTGTTATCTGAAATAATGTGATTTTCCTCCCTTTGCAGAAAGATGCACATATGTGTACAGGATGAAAGCTGTTGATGCATTTGTTCATTTCGGTGAGAATCAAGCCTAATACTAATTGTCCTCTCTGAAAGTTAGATTAAAAACATCATACTCAACCTGAAATAATGGAATCAGTGATTCAGTTTTGAAATATATTGTGCATAATCTATTAAAAATACCCTAGTAAAATGTTCACAATTCAAGTGATATTGCTGTTCATATTAAGGGGCAGAAATGCTAAACCTACTATGTGCTTTCTCTCTTTAATTCAAATGTTTGTTCTATTTGTTTTCTTTCACTGCTTGCATGTGAGTTTACATTCGTATATATCTCATCCCACAAGTATATCATGTGTTGATGTAATACATCTATCATACATTGTGCAAGTTAGAGTCTTTGTGATTGTATTCTGTTTCTAATTGAGGCATGTACATTTATACCCCATACACTGAAGCACACAGAGCAGTTACAAAAAAAAGATGATGGAAAATATAAATGATTTGAGTGGTAATTGCACATTAACAGCTCCTGCTTTGTGTGAAAGTCCAGTGTACAATGTCATAGTTAAGTATCTTTTCCAAAGTGAAGGCAGTGAACTTAAGTGGCTCCTGAGAAATGTTGTAGGTAGCATCATTCTGTGACTAAATCTGTTACCTTCATCTTGATTACTCTTGCAAGTCCTAGTGAATCTAGCTTAGTAATGTTTTATGACATGCTGTCTCCTCTCTTAGGAGGCAAAACACTCTGTCCCTCATGCACTAAAAGATTCCACTTATTCCTTGCAAAGGACGGGGTGCATACATTTGTAGCTAGAAAAATGGGCCACCCCTCATTTCCCCTTGTAACTAGCAATTGGCAGCAAATGGTATCGACTAGGCACATGGTGCCATACAAGGAGAAGAAAAAGACTCTGGCATTAAATCTTTATTTGTATCTTTTGGATTCTTTCAGAGGAGCAAGTGAAGAAAGTAGACACGCGGCTTGCACGATCAACAGGAGTTAGTGTTAGGGATCACATTAAGCAATTGAAAGTCTCACCTCTGACCCCTCTGAAAGGAGCAAGTGATGCCCTCTGCAGAGCCTACATAGATGCCTATGAACATGCCAGATTTGGTTGCAAGGTATGTGCTTCTGTTGTTTTGTTTTGTTTTTTGTTTTTTTGTCTTAGTATTAAATCTGTTGAAAATTCTGTTGCAGATTGATAACTGTCCATCAAACAAATGTAACCAAATTATCAATTTGTTGTCTCAAGATTTTTTTCTTTTTTCTTCCAGTGACTGGAGAGAGTAGAAATGGGTAGACAGTAATTGAAATTGAGTGACTGGAATGAAAGGTCTGATGTCACTGCTGTTTTTAACTAAGAATGTCATTTTCAGCCATACCTTCTGTGAGGGAAGTCCAGGGAGATTGTGTTTTTGGATGGTAAGAAGAATAGGGATAAATCAGAAAATAAATCTTAGTGCAAACTAGGTCAAAGTCAAAGGTCACTATCAGTGAACTTTATCTGAATGTAGAATGAAGGGTTTACTTGTAATAGATGTTATATCCTATTGGAAGGCACAGATATCCTAATACTTTCTGTGCTGCAGTCATTTTTTTTTGGCTTCCAACTGTATCAGTTTTACTTTTCAGGGCCTCTCGAAAAGGAAATTGTAGCCAGTCAAGAATAATGCTTTATGAACACCAGGTCATTAAAAGGCAAGATACACGTACTAATAAGCTGAGCTCATGTTGTTAGTTCTTTGAATACCTTTTACAGAACTCCCAAAATGCAGCAAAACATTAAATATGAACCTCAGGGGACTTGTTTAGGCCACTGCTTAGAAATTTTGAAGTCAACAGTTATCTACAATTTGAATAATGCACAAAACTCAACTACTCAGTAGTTCTGTGTGTCAGCCACACTTAAGCCTTTTTGTTGCAGTCTTCTGTATTTTTTATCTATAAACACAAATCTAAAAGTATAAGAGCTGATGTAATAACATATAGAGTGTGTGGCAAGAATGTAAATAGAAATGTTTGTAAGTTTTGATGAACTTTATTCACAAAATATACATGATGGACACACATGCAGTGCATGGGTCTGCAAAGGTAGCCTAGTAATGTACTGGAATTTAAAGGTACTAGCCCACATTTGCAAACCCACAAAAATCAAAACTGCATAAAACAGGTCCAATATGACTTCAAGTACAAGTTATAACAGTAACATACCTCACCTGTCGCTCTTTGTCTATACCATTCGATAAAAGAGAGAAAATCATCGTTTTAAAATCAATTTTCAAACCGGGTCAACCCGACCCAAAATCGAATTACGAGCGCGGGCTATAGCTACGTACATTGTACATGTAACACGTACGTGGACCGGAGCTAGCGAGCGTTATACGCATGCATACGGATTACGGTGCATTTTCATTTATTTTTATGAAAGTAATGGACTAATTGGAACGAAATTTTGCACAGGTGTTACTGCAATCATACCCAAACTCCATGCTAACTATGAGACCAATTGCTGCAGGTTTACAAATGTGGGCTAATACCTTTAAGGTGAGCCCCGAAAAGAATTCAATTCAAAATCTAACGGTCAATAAAAATGTACTAAATGTTACCTTCCACTTTCAATACTTTATGGGAGTTTCTAAAATGATACTCTCTTCAACATACCACTGTGTTTATACAACTCTTCATTTAAGGCATGCAAATGGGATTCCCTACCTTTAATGTATGAGCACGAATGCTTTCATAAGAAGCACTAATCAGCACACTGCCATTACAATTAAGCAATTTGTACTTATCTTATTGTAATCATATTTTTTATCATTGTTTGCCAAGAAATTACTTCTCTTGTTTTTCATACCTTTTCTCTTTCAGCCATTTGGAGAGGCAGAATACAACAACTATATGGCTCTTCTCCATGAACTCATCAGCTGGTGAGTGAAAAGTTCATGGAGATTAATCCTTGATTCAGTCAGATTGTTATATTTGTGTTCTAACTAGTCTACAACAGATTGGTGTTTGAAAGAAACCAAACAGACCAGACACTTGCCTCTCTAAAATCAACAGAACTGTCAAACAGCATGGCACATGCTTCAAATATTTTTGAGTGGTGGCATTGAACATGGGTTCAACAGAATATAGTAAGACTCGTGACCCCATCTCTTGAGCCTCCTTGGTCAGACAGGGTTAAATTGACCCCATCTCACCCTATTAGAGCTGCTGGAATTTTGTATTGCTTACAAAATTGCAACAATCCTACTGTACCTCTGTGCATGAAATTCATCCATTACAAATAATGTATTGATTCAGGTAATATTGTCATCATACTGGCATGTATATTATCTTGCCCTGTGCAGAATTTTAAATGCATGCAGGTGTAATCAATGTATGGAGAGCATGGCTTCATATTTGTCTATAAAACACATTGCTAATGTCATAAGAGGATGATATCTGCTATTGCATCATTCCAATACAGCTTGAGACACAAAAGCCACAAGAAAAGGAAGGCAAGCCAGTCTGCACTGTCTTCACAAGGAGGTGCACGATCTAGCATTGGAAGCCAGTACTCACAGGTATGTTTTATGTGAACCTGTATTAACAAAAGTGGGTGTAAGCCTCGATAGGAACCATGGTGCATGAAGGTGTGGTGTGCCATGTGTGCCATGGAGTGGTACATATAATGAATGAGGCATGACAGTCGAATGGCCAGATGTCTTGGAAATCTTGTGAAGTTGGATATTTTGCCGAGTTTTTCAGTCCCGTTGTAACAGACAAAGCAAATAAGGAAATTTCATTTTTCATGGTAAAATTCTCTCATCATAATGAAATGTTGTATTCTTGTTCATTATAATGGGGTTCACTGTATTTGGAGGACAAATATGTATATATATTTTTTTTGTTTTGTTTTGTTTTGTTGTTTTTTGTTTTGTTTTGTTTTTTTTGCAGAGGATGGATATGAGATGAAAAATGCCATGAATTGAAGGTCAACTTGTGAAAATTCTGTTTCGCTTTTTTATTTCCACAGGTCTGTGTTATGTATGATACAGATGTACAACATTCCCCATGCTGTCTGTGGTTTTTGTGTTGTTGTTGTTGTTGTTTTCTTGTAGGGCAGAGGGGCTGCTAAAAGAGATTCATAACTAATTCCCTACCCAAGTTTACTGTTACCATTCTCAAGTGCACTAGTTATTCCTAGTGAAGTTGGTGTGAAATGAGAGCATTAATCTAAGCAGCGCTCACAATTGGCATGTACAAACTCAGCACACATCTATAGAGATCGTGATGCCTTGTCTGTGGCACAGACATTTCTCCCTCACTCCTTACCTGTTGAATTTAATTCTAACACAATATTTCGGGACTGTAGATTCAGAAAAGCGGTGATAACCCAATGAAAGTTTCTTTGATTTTAATTTAGTTCACATTTTGCAAGGTTTGCAGAATAGTAACAATGTAAAAATATAACATTTTTTTTTCAGAACATTTTTTTTTTTCACAAATATGATGTAGCACAAGAAATCAGAAGATGGAGAGTCTATTCAGTCACCTGAATGAAGTGATTGTATAGCATAATATCATTGGTCCTGTGCATTAACAAAGATGTGAATATTCAATATCTGTGGACATTTTTTGATATATCCATGGTTATTGGCATTCCGTCCTTTCCACAGGTATCAGGGGCCGCAGCAAATGTAGACACCCCTTCATCAGGAAGCCGAACTCTTCCCTCAGGTGCTAGTCTTTACCACAAGTCTGCTGTGCAAGGTTCCAGGTCAGTGTCCACGGCGGATGAGACAACCAGGCTTACCGACGGCAGCAGCTCGCAGTCACAGTCTCAGACAATCTATGACGGCAGTACGGAGAGGATACATCTGATCAGGAATCCAGACCGCCTACATTACCATCACAGAAAGGACAGCAGCTAGAGTCTGCACTGTGGTACAGACTCACAGACAGAGTGGTCCCTAGATTTTTGGAGTTCCTGTGCGACAAACTCAGATGCCAGAATGTGATCACCCAGGAAAACTAATGGAAACTGGTTGGTGCATTGATGTGATCTCAATTTGGCTCCAGAAGAGGAATAACCGAAATGAGCGTATGTGACTGATGACACATGGTAACATAGAAACATGCATTTGCTACTGATATATGAATATTATATACCTTGGTGATAAGAATCAAAATAGGAGCTTGTGGGATATTATTCATACTGGTGAAAGCTAGATTTTTGCACTCCTACCATAGAGTAAAAATTTGTCTGTCTTGTCATTCATATATGACAAACTCTAAATGATTAAGGTAGGAGAAACTATGTAAGTATTAAAAAGTGGAAAGTTATTTGAAATTAACAGTTTTCCTTTTCACTAGTAAACTATAAACTGGGAAGAATTGCAGTGAGAATAGAATGGACAAGTGTGGAAAATATGATAGGTTGAAATAAATCCTCCAAAATGCACTAACTGGCACACTGGAAAGCTGTTTCTCAGTAGGACAGTAAGCATAGTAGCTCTCATTTCCTCTGTATGCAAAAACCATAATACTGAATTTCTTTGAATCTTCATGAAGGATTCAACTTTATTTATTGTGAATGTGTGTGTGTAACATTAGTTACATAGTACTTATTTGTCCAGCATTCTCTTCAGGACTGTTATAGATTTTTTTTTTATACCCCCGCCACACATAGTGTGAAGGGGGTATATAGGAATCACGGTGATGTTGGTCGGGCAGTCAGGCGGTCGGTCGGTCAGTCTGTTGCAAAATCTTGCGTCGCGAACTCCTCCTACAGTTTTGAAGCAATTTAAATGAAACTGAGGGTAAATGATGATATTGAGGTATAGATGTGCAAGACATGTTTTTTGTGTTTGTCGGACAATGCGTTGCCATGGTAACCATAATTTTACCAAAACCTTGTGGATTGAATAACTTCCATAGTATTTAAGCAATCAATTTCAAAATTGGTATCTATGATGATCTATAGGTGTAGTTATGCAAGACACTCTTTGTGTTTGTACTTGACAAAGCGTTGTCATGGTAACCGCATGTTTTCTTCGAAATCTTGTGGAGTGAACAACTTCCACAGTTTTGAAGCAATTGAAATCAAATTTGGTAGGCATTATGGCCTTGAGGCATAGACGTAGAACACATAATTTTTGTGTTTGTTGGACAAAGCGTTGCCATGGTAGCCATAATTTTACCAAAACCTTGTGGATTGAATAACTTCCACATCATTCAAGCAATTAACCCTAAAGGGGCCGGGCTTTTTTGGCTATGATCAGGCCGGGGGGGGGGGGGGGGATGGATTCCGCCCCCCCCCCCCCCCCCCCCCCCTGAGATCTCGGCCATCGGTGGCGCGATCGCGATGAAATTTTGCATGCGTGAGACCTGCGTCATAATCTACAAGATTGTGTCATAAGATTTTTTGAAACAATCAATTTCTAATTTTAATTAATTAATTATGCAAATTAAGCTCAAGATCATATTTTAGCGTAATTAAAAGCATTGAGAGTCTAATTTTTGGTCTGTAAATCTGTTGCAGCATATTCAACGATTGTACATCACAAAAACTTCCAAAATTCATTTCAATTCTTATGTATTTTATTGTTTTCAGAATTTCTTATGTATTTCTTTGTTTTTCAACTTTTGTTTTTTCATTGTTTTTTCATTGGAAATTGTCACTGACCACTTTTCTACCATAATTAGCACAAAACTAATCAATGAAAGTGATTAATTGTAAAAATAATTAGGTTTTTATGACTTTCACGACAGAGCACTGTTTTCCATAGGAAATGTACACAAAATCACAAAATTGTGCCCATTTTGGGGCGACATTCCGTTACAAAAATGGGCGTGGCTTCACAAAAGTACGCGCGGACGTCGCAAATTTGGTCTCAAAAGTTGCGCGAGACTTGAACAAACAAAGTCAAGAAGCCTCGCGACGAGGCCTTCTCGCGTAACAGAATTATAGCGCGAAACGTCGAGGGGGGGGGCGGATTCCGCCCCCCTGGCCCTTTTAGGGTTAAGGTCAAGTTTAGTATGTATGATGATCGGGAGGTGTAGTTATGCAAGACACCAATGTGTTAATATAAGAAAAATGTGTTGTCATGGTAACCACTCATTTTTGTATCAAATTGAACCATTTAACCTATGAAGGTGAAATTTGGTGTGTATGATGCTCTTTAAGTGTAGTTTTGCCAAATGTCCTTTGTATTTGTATCGGACAATGCGTTGCCATGGTAACCACGTTTTTTTTTTTTTAAATCCTGTGGAGTGAACTTCTTCCACAGTTTTCAAGCAATTGAAACCAAATTTGGTAGGCATTATGGCCCTGAGGTATAGATGTGGAACACATAATTTTTGTGTTTGTCACACAAACCGTTGCCATGGTAACCACAATTTTACCAAAACCTTGTAGATCGAATAACTTTTCCATCATTCAAGCAATTAAAGTCAAATTTAGTATGTATCATGATCTAGAAGTGTAGTTTTGCAAGACACCAATGTGTTAGTTTAAGGAAAATGTGTTGCCATGGTAACCACTCATTTTTGTATCAAAATAAACCATTCAAGCTATGAAGGTCAAATTTGGTGTGTATGATGGTCTTTAAGTGTAGTGATGCTGGGGGAAAGCATGTTTCCATGTGCTGTAAGTTTTATACTCAGTGTCAACTCTGTAATTGTACAGTAAACTAAAATTATTCTGTTTCCAATTCGACAAATGCACAAACTTGGTATCAACGTCATTGCCCTCATGACATCACGTACTATAAAGCAACACTAGGGGCGGGGTATCAATCACCTTCAGTGATAATTCTAGTTTTTACTGTTGTGTTATACACTATTTTCCAATCAAAAGTCCTTCACCGAGGTAAGAGAAAACATGTTTTGTATTACTTTTTGTTTACATTGCAAGTGATTATTATGACATTGTGTTTCAATAGATACCCAGTACTTTTACAAATATGGTGGTTGAACTGATATAATTCACATTTGCTAACCCTGAAAAAGTACCTTATTTTGGGTAAAGGGGATAGGATGAATTTATATTCCATAAAATTTCTTCAGTGTATCAATGAGACATTGAAAGACAGTTTAAGAGAAGAGTACATTATGTTCGATTTGGTGTCCTGTCTGTCATGCTTAAATGCAGTATGTCTGTTTTCCAAATCCAGTGAATCTTTTTTTTTTCCTCCAGTATTTGTCTATACCAAATAGTGCAATGGATCCTGCTGGAGGCATTATTTGCTCAGCCCTTCCTTATCCTTTCTCTTTGCGCTCAGCTATTGTGATCATTCATCGTCAGGCAGCCATTGTGTGTTACACATCGTGCATCGTGTATAAACTTTTACCAAACTCTTACCAATTTGGGGCTCAATTTTCTCATTTTGATCCTCTTGAAAATGCATGGTTGAATTTTCACCAAAATTTATATACAGGTGACTCCTGGTATAACGAAATCCTTGGGACCAGCACTTTTCTGCGATTTTGCACCGCGCAAAAAGGCAACTCTTTTTAGAGGGGTATGTTATTCGTAATTTCCAGGAGTCTGTGAATAAGTGGTGTTATTTTGAGCCGAAATTTCATCCTCTGAGTACAGAATTCAAAATAAATTAATAAAGAACTGAATAATCAGAGTCAATGTTATGGTCATATTGAGTGTTACCTCAGTTTGTCATTACATTTAATTCATAAAATGTGATATCTGTGCACAGTAAGTACTGTAAATCATGATTCAGGACTATTCATGCAATAAGCTTGGGTCAAAATCGGGTGAAAGTTGGGAGTGTCTATTCAAGGTAACATTTTGAAAAAAAAAAGCTTAGATCAAAATCAGGTGAAAGTTGAGAGTGTCTGTTCAAGGTAACAGTATGAAATTTTGGTTATTTCCTTGGATGCACTTGTGAAGAAGTACTACTTGAATGTCTGTGATATAGTTTGGCATGGAAAGTTGTTGGCTCTGAAAACTCACAAGTAACTACATGACCTCCAAACTTAGCCTAACCCATCATTTAACACTGTGTGTGTGTGTGTGTGTGTGTAAAGACAACTACTAGTAGTTAAGCATACAGACACTGTTTTTGTCATTGTTTCAAGTGAGTTGCAGTTACAAGCTAAAAGTGCATTTTGGTAGCCCTAAACAGCAAAACCCCACATTGTGTTTTACAGAGAGTGCACCAGCATGAAAGAGAATAATGAGTGGAGAGTTGAAGAAAAGAGATTCTTTGGTGCACTGAAGTGTGGAGCAAGATGAGTAGATCTAGATGAGTGGAGTTTCTTCCATGTTCTGGGAGGTCTATACTGCAAGTCCTCAGACAAGACTGTTGAGTTTCTTGTGTGAATATTTGAATTTGGTTTGAGTGCAGTTTTTACATTTATTAGACTAAAGTTTGACTTGATAGAGCTCGGCATGGTTGTTGCTTTAATAGGCCTACAATATGATTTAAAAAACAAACAAACTTGTATTCTACATGTATATTTGTCTTGCCACCACCTGAAAACACAGCCAGGCTTGCTGAAAAAGTAACGCATCAAATTATTGTATATCCGAAGTGCAATTATCAGCGTGTGGTCGGTCGGGCGATCGGTTGCTCAGGCGGTCTGTTGCCAATCTTTCGTCGCCTCCTACAGTTTTGAAGCAATTTAGAGGAAACTTGCGGTACATGACGGCATTGAGGTATAGATGTGGAAGACCTGATTTATTTGTGTGTTTGCCAGATTAAGCATTGCCATGGTAACCACAATTTTACCAAAACCTTGTGGGGCGCACTACTTCTACAGCATTCAAGCAATTTATTTCAAATTTGGTACGTATAATGATCTAAGGTGTAGTTATGCAAGACACTTTTTGTGTTTGTACTCAACAAGGCATTGCCATGGTAACTGCATATTTAAGCTAATAAGGTCAAATTTGGTTTGCATGAAGATCTGAAGGTCTATTTTGCAAAATGCCCTTTGTGCTTGTACCTGACAATGCATTGCCACATATTTTTGGGAAAATCTTTAAATAGTGGGGGGCGCAAGGGATTTTTGGTTCAAAATTTTCCAAAAGCACCAAAATTTGGCACACATGTAGCCCAAGCCATACTATTTCGATTTTTGATGGGCGCCAAGAAGGGCGCCCTCTGGGGCGGCCATTTTGGCAAAATCCAATATGGCCGCCATATAGGTTTAAAGGTCACCTACATTTGAAAACATAAAAGTTTTACAATCATTTAAAAAGTCAGGTTAAGAGGTTTTCTGGGTCAGGGAATTCGAATCTGAAGTTGTTTTTGTGGTTTGAAGTCAATTTTTCCTTATAAGGTCACCTAAAGGTCATATAGGGGTCAAGCCATTGTATTCATTAGAGTTTATAGAAAAAAAAAATGGCTTGCCCATGGTCAATATTCCAGGAATGCCAGCCTTAGTAATAGAATTGCAATTGTCGACGGCTGAAAAAAGGCGTATTTCTTGTAAAGGGCGCCCTCCAGGGCGGCATATTTGCAAAATCCAATATGGCTGCCACCTACGTTTAAAAGCAAGTATAACAATTAAAAACCTTTAAAGTGTTACAATAATTTGAAAAGTCAGTTCTAGCGGTTTTATGGGTCAAGGAATTCGATTCTGAAATTATTTTTATGGTCTGATGTCAACTTTTCCTTATAAGGTCTCCCTAAGGATTATTTGGGGTCTAACCATTATATTCATAATAGGTGATTTAGAAAATGGCTTGCCTATAGTCAATATAGGAGGAATGCCAGCCCTGCTAATAGAATTGCAGTTGTTGAGGGCTGTGAGAGAGGGAGAGGTTGGCTTTCTCACGAGTAACATCAATATAAACTATCTGCTTTCGTGTTAAGACATCAAACACTAGGTATACACTCATGAATTATAATAAGAACCCTTTTCTGAGAGTAATTAGGTTTAAGGGATCTTACTCAGATCCTTATTTCACAATTAGATTTGAAGACCTGATAACCCTTCAATTTCATTTTTAATGATTACTTACGGTAATTTTTTTTCTGCACAATTTCAATTATGGCCTGTTATAATATGGCTACACAAGCTTTTAAGTAAGGTTCTGTCCAAAGCTATGGAATATCATAGTTCCTGCCACAGTTATTTTTATATTACAGGCGCTAAGAAGAAATGTCCTCACTGACTGGTCATATTTGCGGAATTCAATATACAATGTATTTGCATTTGCTTTAATGACAGCCAAAAGAGCTAGTTAGAATTATGGGTAATGATTTGATTATTGGCTTATTATTTTCATCTGCAAGGAATGGAATAAAAACATACATATATGAGAAATAAATTCCTATTGCTACCTAATATATTGATAGTTTAGCAATAAGGGGAGGGGGCTACTCTCTTTATTACCATCGTTCTTGACGTTGCCACTAAAAAGAGAAGTGTTTTTACTTCTCTGTTGCAGTTCAGGGATCCTCAATCACAGTAGGTATTCATATTTCAGATTTAAATTCAGTGGAATGATAATTATGAAGATCACTCCTAATCTGGATGAAAAAAAAGAAAAAAATCTGTCGTGTTTAAGGGAGTTTTTAGTACATCAGGTAGGCATCAATTTGCTATTTTCGAACTTGTTTAAGAAAGTTCGACTCTAAAGTCCTTACAGGAAATTTTATGTGCCTCCACAGCTAAATATGCCGTTCAGAGGACATGACGGTCCTGGTGACGCCATGTAGGGAAAAAGCATATTTCACAGGTGCCACAGTGACACCATTAACAGGGTACACATTAGATATGCTATAGTAAAGCTTTCATGACACCTTCTAGGGTCTATTAAGATTCCATCCAAAGTGCTTGGACGCAAATTGGTATGATATCACAACACTTTATAAGTTGGTATCTCGTTAGTCTGAAGAATATAGGTTGCAACTATACTCTCCGCAACATCTCTACGACGCACGTCTCCTGGAGACGAGCCCAATAGGATTCGCAGGAGAATCGAACATTTTCGACTTTTGCAGAGACTATTTCCGTCTTCCAGCTTGTCTCCGAGAAGTCTCCATCACTGTGGCCATGTAGATCGTGGGGACTAAATATGTCTGCAACATCTTCGAGATGTCCCCACATCTTGTGGAGACCGTAATAACATAATGGCGACGAAAGGGAGAAGTCGGTGAGAAAAGACGTCTCTGATAAGTCCCTGCGACTGCAAAAGCCGTGCCAACATCCCTCTGACTTCCAAGCAAATAAGTTGTCCCTTTGCTTGAAGATGTCTTCCTGGAAATCGCGTTAGTTGTGACAGCGAAAATCATTTCTTCGAGACGCTGCCATTGCGACAATGTCTCCTCCCGTCAGATAGGCCCTCAATTCCCTCCCCCACACCCACTTTAAGTTTGCAGCAATATCAAACTACTGACCATGGCTCATCTGACAACTGCTCTAAATTGTGCATTTTCACATTCATTCATTCATTCATTCATTTCATTATTTTTTTTCCCATTTCGATGTTTTCCACCTCCCAATGCATGCCTTGAAACAGCTGTGGTGCAGACGAATGAAATTTGGTACTGAAGCATTGGGGAGAGTGGTTGATAGTACTAGTAATTGCCATGTACCTGTGCTATCTTTCCTCCAACTCCACTCCCTGAAGTCAGGGATCATCATGACCCATCAAGCATGCTGTCATGATTCCAGTAGAAACTCACTTGCAGCAGCAGAAATGTTGATACAGCGCCGCTTGAGCAGATAGGATGATTTCTGATGATCTGCTCCTACGTTATGACGAGATGATGCCTACCCTGACGCTGGCTGCCCCATAAACCTTGTTGCTCATCAATCCTTGCTGGACATGAGCACGATTACTAAAGTAGTTAATGTGTCAGTGAGCTCTGGTTTGCTGACCCATACTACTTAGGCATTTTGCATTCCACATCAATGCACTACTTAGGCATTTTGCATTCCACATCAAAGCAAGTCTGAAGTAATGTAGCACCGTGTCAGTGCCTGATGTTGTGCTCTGGAAGAGAGGTATGCTGTACAGGAAAGAGCTGAAAAGGTCTTTATCTTTTCATTACCACGACCCACCCGTAACTCCGTCAGATCAAAGCGATTAAAAAAAGCACACTACTGAAAATGTGATGTTATGCTCATCCGTGCGATTGAATACTGTTTTCAGAAAATGCTTTCAGAAAACATTATGTCATCCTTTGTAAGGATATCTTTGCGTAGATCGCATCTAAGATGTTGGAAAGCTGAAGGGTTGTGAGATCACAATTCCTGTTGGATATTTCCGTCTCGAATCAGGTGCTCAGGATGAGTTGTCCGTCCAATTTATTCTTGGATGTCTGTGCGCTGATAAATGAGGGCAGTTCCTTATTTTTCAATCTTAATTTTCAGGAAGACGCTACGCTCTTCCAATCATAACTTGAGATTTGAGTGGTGCCATCACCATCTCTTGTCAGAGGACTGCACAGTGTTGCTGCACAAAAATGTTAAGATTATTTTCTTCAGGATCAGTATCCCATAAAACATCAATAGGTGTTCAGTCTCCCTAGTCATTTGCGCTTTCAGTAAAGAAACGGTTCTGTTTGATAAAAAGAGAATAAAAAAGGATAAGAAAAAACCTTCTGCTGAATTGTCTTCACCTACTCTGATAAGATACTGCCATTAAAGGACTTTAATGATCGAATTTAGTTAGCTGCCCCTAGAAGACTGGTCTGACCTGGATTGAGGAGCTCGATTCCCTGGGAGCTTCGGCCATTGCTTCCTTCACTGAAGAAGCAGACGCTGTCTTGTCAAGGGAGAGCAGGCATACACCAATTTCAGCAGGAGGAGAATCATATCGCTTGCCAGCTGGAAAGTTATGTAATTGACCATGAAAGGTGACGAGGTGGCTCAGTCGGTAGCGTATGGCTTGCGGTCTAAAGACTTGTGTTCCGCCGCGGGTTCGAGTCCCACTTATCTCAAGTCTAGCTGAGCAATGGTGTGTGTAGTAAAGGCACAACACTTTGCACCTCATCACTTGGATATAAAAAGTGGAGGTCCCTTGTGTGTAAGAATCACAAACCCAGACAGATGAAGAGATCCCGAATCGGCATTCCGTTATCGGAAAACTCACGATGCATAAATGGGTAAAGTGGTCCACCCCAAGTACATACAAATGACCAGCTACATAGTTGTATACGGGCTATCCAGCTATCTCGTCAGAAGGAAAAAAAGAAGACAAAATAAGATTAGGCGTGTTATTACCCTCTTTGCCATTGCACCCTGATTCGGTACCTTGGAATAGGATGGCGGCCATATTTAAGCATGTATATATTATAAGACACACACACACACACACATATATATATATATATATATAGTATATATTGAAGCAAAGAAAGAAAAACTGACCAGAAACAATTGATAAATAGTGAGAACTTTGAGCAAAGAAAATGAGAAAAGAAAACGAAACCAATGGAAGCCCGTTTTCTGTGCTCAAAGATTTCAATATATATATATACATATATATATATATATATATATATATATATATATATATATATATATATATATATCTTAAATATTTTTTTTTCATTTATTTATCATAATCATTATTGATATGTAGGGGGATGGAACCGCCTTTGGCCCTAATTGACCATTGAAGGAGTATGGAAGAGGCGACAAATAAGACAGAATAGGGGTACCAGTGAATTGCAGTTGAATGCTCACAGACACCTTTTCGAAAAATGCACAAAATGCCTGATTTGACCCTTATTTGACCTTAAAAGTGACCTAGAGAGGTGAGAGTGACCTTGAATTGCAGAAATGATATTTAGAATTACATTCTCTAACCCCGTTAAATCTTCCACATGGGATTCATAACTTTAATCAACCTTTTCAATTTGTAACTGCAGTTGACCTTTAACCCGGATGGCGGCCATATCGGATTTCACCAATATGGCGGCCCCAAGGGTTTTTAGTCTTGGCGCCCATCAAAAATCGAAAGAGTATGGTACAAGGGACCTATGAGCCAAATTTGGTGCTTTTGGAAGAATCTGAACCAAACCGCCCATTTTGAGCCCTTAGGCCCCCAACTAAAATAGATAAGAATGCTTTCACAATTTGATGTACAAGAAAGAGCACAACAGACCTGATCTAACTCTCAAGGTCCTCACAAGGTACCACACACACACACACACACACACACACACACACACACACACACACACACACACACACACACAAACGCAAACAGAACCTTTTATTATCAAACCCTGGTTCAATTCTTTTTCATAGGAGTCTGAGCTGCTGTAATGGGGGTATTAATAACCTTCAGTGATAGTTGTAGTTATTTTTTTTTTTACTACCTGCCCAGTCACTCCTTCCCAGACACTTCTGACAAATCAACACATACAAAGACACAGAATGAAAAGACTTTACATGTATCAGTACACTTCTTTTTATTTTTGCATACCAGTACATAGATAGCTACATTAGAGTATATAGAATTAATATTTCATCAAAGAAATCTCAGCACCTCAATGATGCCTTCTTGTAGACTCTTTTTTGTGTCCAATTGTGTCAGTTAGCATGACACTGCAGGCACTGGGTGGTACTTAAATTTTGACAATAATCCAAGAATGAACAATTCTTGATATCTGCTGTTAAATTTTGTTTTCTTCATTGAACATATCAAGTTGGTGTGTGAACAGAGGATTAGTGAAAGACAAAAGACAACATAAAATACAATCATGCCTTCTCCCGAGACAGGACTCACATTACTAACTAGTGACAACAAAAGAAACCTAAAGGGACAGGGTGGGATGACTTCCTATCACACATTCAGATAGTTCTGTATTGGGGTTGAAAGATGTTCAGAATAAATATTCTTTTTTGGCCATTTTACTATTAAGCTTCACGTGCACTTAACTGAATAGAGGGATTCCAGTGACGTCATGTTTCCAGGAGCAACGCCGTAGAGTGGCCATCGTGGAGGACATACACTATGGCCGCCAGCTGCAGAAGTTTTTACGAATCGCTCGCAGAGACAAATCGGCAAAACAAAGATATAACGAGAAATTGAAAGTTATCGGTGGAGTTGATCCATATCGTCTATCGCGCAAGGATTTGAGTACATGTACTGACCCTGCAATTTTGTCGTCCATTAGTTATCCGGATATTGTGAATTACCTCGTGTATTCTCCGAGTCAGTCCTTACACACTCGATGACCTGAAGAGCTACAAGGGGTTGGATGCTTAAACCAACTTGTGAGCGGATGGGTGCGGGAGGTCACGGCACACAAAACCAGTCATGGCCGCTTGGTCATTGTGCGCGGGCGGGTAGGTTGTTATCTGATTTTTCTCGTGGTGATTGAATTGAATGGATTGAACGAGAAATGGACAAACTTCCTAAGTTATGGGACAGCCACCCAAGGCCAAGAAAGTCTAATGTTACAGGTGGGACTAAGCAGGTGGCAAGTAACATTAGTCTAACTCTAGTGTGTGTGTGGTGCGTGTGTGTGTGTGTGTGTGTGTGTGTGTGTGGTGTGTGCCCTTGTAGCCGTATCTCCTCAGGCTCTTTCTGACAGACCACAAAAAAAAAAAAAAAAAAAAAATCATGAGAACAATGGTCCTAGAAAGCTGTACAATGGTCCTCAGTAGTTGAACAATGCTTTTGTGCAGTATTCCGTCGATAGTCTGTGTAAGTAAGATTTTAACTCTTCTCAGTATTATCTTGTGTGATTTCAGGTCTGTTTGTATTGGGCTAACTGTATCATGACATCGCATGTTTCTTACATGCGAACTGTTGTAAGCAATATCTCATTTTCTTAATAATATTTTTATTTATTTTGTTTTCTCTGCTGTCTTCCCTTTTACTAGGGTATGCACTCTCAGAGGTTGAGTGAAACACCACCTCACCCATGACTCATAGCCAAGAAGTAAGGAAAAATTGTGTCCACCCACTGCAACTGTATGGCTGGTCTGGGCGAGACCTGCACGCATGTCTGTGCCATTTTATTTTACATCGAGACAAAGGTTCGTATAAGGGACTCAAAAACTGTGACGCAAGAGGCAGCTTACTGGAAGCTGCCGTCATCTATCAAGACGGCCGAGTATCTTCCTCTGAATGAGATTGATTTCACTTCAGCAAAGACTAGGAAGAGGAAACTAGACGAAACCATTCTTGGATCTCCAGGTGCAGTAGTTGCAGGATCCTCAGCTACACAAGTTCCTGTGCCGACGCAAGATGAACTGAGTGACCTGTGGGGGAAATTGAATGCAGCAGGAGAATGCTCAGCTATTCTTCTTGTTCTTCCTGGCCATTGTCAACAATTTATGCCAAAAGAAAAAGGAGAGCTCCCACAACCGCTTACTGCACTATACTCTCCACAAAATGAGGAGCTTCATGTTGATCAACTGATTCTGAAATGTGAGGAAATTGACATCACAATTACCAAGGAGCAGGCAAACTGTTTGGAGGAGATGACACGATCCCAGGCAAAGAATAAAGAATGGTTCAGACATCGTGCTGGCAGAATTACAGCATCCAAAATGAAGAGCTGTTGCCGTACTAGTCTGCTTGAAATATACTGTATGTGTCAACAAATTTAGAAATCTTGTTCTGTCTGAAGAACTGTGCATACGACATTCCACGCAGTGGAATAACTAGGTCCTATTGTAAACCAAAGTTGATTTTGTCCAACAGTTTCCTGGGATTACCCAGTAATGCTTGAACAGAAAAAACAATACACAGAGACTACTGTACGACACACGTCCAGGTAGAAGATGAGGTGGCATTGGTCACATCTCAGTCACAGGTATACAGTCAAACCACACCTTGTATGCTTATGAGCCGTGCCGTGCGTACTTACTCAGGAACTTGTTGGCGTGTGCAGTAAATCTGCTCTTTCTTTTGATATATAACTCACCATTTTTCATTTGAAATTAGTCATTTTTTCGGCCCTCCAAACTGAGGGCAAAGTTTCTCAATTTGATCATATTTTTGGTGATGATTTGCTCCATCCTGGAACTTGACTCCATTAAAAATGAAATTTTGTGTGTTTGCACCTTGTTGTGAAGATGTAACAATGAGCTTCAAAATGATACCAAAAATTAGATAGCGGCACAAACTTTTTAATTGCATTTGGGGCGTCTAAATGTTGGGTTAATTTTGACTGAAATCCGTAAGTGCCAGCTGAATCCATGGCTGTGATGGGCATGAAACTGACAATCCAGCTACGTCACAGAACATACAATAGTCCCACAAACTGCTTAATTTGTGTGTGCACTGTGCATAAGTGTGAAGTGCATCATTAATCAGAATACTGAACCATTTTTTTTCTTGATCAAATTCTCCTAGTATTTTCTTGAATGGTATGAATTATAAATATATGATAAAAGTGCTACTTTTGCACAGAAAGAAGTGAAAACTCCCAATCAGCATCTCAATTGACCCTCACTTCAACTTCAAGTAGAAGTTGAATTGATTAATTAATGATATTGATTGGTCTAGATGATATCTAGAAAGGTCTAACTCTTTCCCTGTCAGGGAAGAGCGGGCTTGCATACGAGTTGAATAAATACGAGCGAATTATCGGGTGCTGCGGACTGACTGTCAGAGACAAATCAAACTAGAAATGTCGCTACAGCGACTGGTTATACCCCCGCCAAACAACATTTCATAAGCTTTGGTCAAAACAACATTTCATAAGCTTTGGTCAAAAAACTGAGGAAGTAGTTAAATCCGCAAGATCTTTCCTTGATCTTCTGCCATTAATATGCCGTTACCATGGCAACGTACCTTCGGGTACTGTCGAAAAATGCGTCTTGCACATCTACAACCAAAGGCACACATCTGTACCAAGTTTTATGGAAATTCATGCAAATCAGTGGGGTGATGTGTATATGTTATCTGTAATGGGTGACTCCCCAGTATCCACGAGGAAGTGGGCACTGCTGTTCCCAGAGTTCTGCATCAAATTTGTTACTACCATATGACAGTTCCCCAACATCCAAGGTTCTAGACGACCCTGCTTGTCCCCTAAAACCAACCATGAGGCAAAGTCCCAGGCCAAAATAAACACAGTTTCAATACAATCGACCTGAATCCAATGGCCACTATGTGGACAGTGATGGTGATAACGATGATGAATCCATTGCTCATACCAATCCATCCCACTCTCAATAACGATAAATTTGGATCAAGTTACTGAGTATTGTGTATGTCTATTTACATAAGATAGAATATGTGAACAGGAAGTCAGAAATGCCCTTAGCATGGTCCTTTGTAAATAATTATTGTATGCATTGTGTTTCAAGCAATGATGAAAGGATACTACAGTGTACAGTGCACTCCCAAACAATCACAACAACACCATTCTAAAGTAATTTCGTTACGAAGTGAAATTCAGGTCCAAAAAATAATATCTATACAACTATGTATGCTATGTTTGTGACATGAATTTGAAGAAGAACAGTTGAAACAGTATGCAGAATAACTGGTCGGAAACAGAAAACATCTTCCAGATCCTTTGGTGGACCTGAAAAGACTTGATGCCAGGAAAAAAAAAAGAGTGCAATTTTGGCCATCCATTAGTGATTTTGAGATAGCGGAGTGGCTTGTGAAAGAGACCCCCTGCCCAGTGAACCAAGACCAAAAACATTGGAAGACAGAGTTTGGACCACTCTCAGATTATAAAGAAGGAAATGCCTATCTTCATATCACACAAGTCAATCATGTTCAGCTGACTGATCAAATGACAAGCAAGCTGCATGTAAATGCCTATTGCACAGCATGACTCTGCACTATAGTCCTACCATCAAGGATTGTCTAAAATCTTGCAAAGCAAAAAACAAAAGATCATTTGAGGTGTTTATCAGTTGTGTTTAGTACTCGAGGTGAATATATGTATCACTTTGAAGTAGAAATAATGAAAAGAAAAGGCGGTTTGGATGTGAGTTAAATGTCAATTAAATCGGGTATTTATGGATTTATAAAGTAGTATTGCACAGATGCTACATGATTAAGAGGTTGGTCTGATACACATGTATCTATACAAACTGATCATTATTATTATTATTTTTTGTGTGTGTGATAAAGATGAATGTGGCAGAGTAAATATAAGGGAGAAGGTAGGGGTGACAGAATTACTCTCCCCTTTTGATAACATGAAACTTTATTAGCTTCAGGGATGCGCTGGGCTCATGACGTGCTATTCAGCATGCAGCACTCACCACGTGTCATTCAGCAGACATCACTCAGCATATGTCATTGACCGAGTGTCACTCGTCACGTATCATTCTCCACTCGTCATAGTTCGTCATCATTTGGCATCGTTCGGCACTGTTCAACACTCGTCGAATTTCAAATCAATTCGAAGCCCTGCCACCTCATTTGCCATTCTCATGCTGCATGTGTGACGCATCTGTCGTCCACCTGTACAACTCAGGAACACCTCCATGTTAGCATCATGAGAACAGACTAAGGACTGATGATCGGTAGCTCTGCTCATCATCTGTAACCTCTTCTCGGGTGCCACATTACCATTAAATCTTACGTTTATAATTATGTCTGCCAAGACGTTGAAATAGTATATTTTGTGCAGCGGCATTATTACAACCTTGTATATAGATGTGATGTATTGATTTGTTCATACATGTACTAATTGATTTTTCACTTTATTTCTACGAGCCGTAAAGTACCGAACTTTGTTCTGACTAAAAAGTTTATTTCATGGCATACACTGTGTAATGCCATCCTTCTTTGCAGTACATCCTTGGTACATGTATTCCATAGTCAGCCAGGTTACTCAGGGCCAAGAGCTGACATTCGTCCACTGGTATCCACTTTCTCTTTGAAACTACATTCATAAATCATTCGATGCCAAAGCATTAACTCCATAGATGCACCAACTAAGCCATTCTCACACATACCAATACCAAGTAACAAACAGTGAAAAGGATTATTGGAAGTCTCCTTTTAGTATATCAAAAGGTGGTGATGTTTATGTTTAAACATATTACATACACATAATCAGTTAACCCCAAAATCCTTCCACTGCGTATGAAATAGATTATGAAAGATCCCCCCCCCCCCCTAAACAGTTTGATGCTACACACAATAAATCTCAGGCCCAGATGGAATCCATAAAGCCCTTCTAAAGCAGTCTGCTGGCAATTCAATATAGAAAAATAGTGTGATGGACAGAATGTCTGGACTTCTCTCCTTTCCTTCAGTTATCCATCACAGGATGTGTGCTCTACATACAGTACGTGAAATACCATACCAAAATGAAGGATGCAAATCTAACTCCAGTCAGTTCGCAGCATGCCCTTTGTCTTCTGCTCTCGTATGCATAGGTCATTGATGGTAGTTGTCAAGACATTCAAATCTGAAGTACAAGATGCAATCTGTTGTCGACCTGTCCATGTGATCATCAGCTTACGATAACTCGTAGGAACCATCACTGTGTTTTCTTTGACATAGCCTATCCTACTCTGCTGCTTCATGTAGCACAAGCTGTGAATGACAATGACAGAAAAATATGAACAGAATGACAACTGTTAATCTTTTTTTCCAAACATTGGAAAAAAAAACATTCAAATATAAAAACTCTCGAGATACATTCTACAAAAATTGATTGGTAAGCTCTTTTGATGCCTTCCGGGTCCCATTTAAAAAAAAAAAAAAAAAAAAAAAAAAAAAAAAAGAAAAGAAAAAGAAGAAAAGATATTAGGATAGCAACTCTTACCAAAATAGCAACTTCCTGTAGCAACAGCCAATCAGGAAGGAGAATTCCTGTCATTACCATCATGACAATTGTCATGCAGCAAGAGTTGCTACCATATCAACTTTTTCTGAAATGGAGCCCAGATTGTCTCATAAATGAACATCATTATCAAGAAATTTAATTCTCTAACAGGTTGATACACTCAGCTAAAGTACTGTACGCCATTGCATGTAGCTTGAATTACCAGCAACTACTAGTAAAAGCAGGAATAACAAAAGTGAATTGTGTGTCCAGATACATTTGCCTCATTGAGCACCAGAAATACGGCTAACATCCTTGACATGATATATTGCTTCATCAAATTTACAAACAAAACACAAATACATGAATCTCTTCAATTTGCCTTGATCAACACATTGGCCCGAATTCACGAAGGTGGTACAATTGAAACCATGGTTTAAACCATAGACAATTTGTATGGAGCGCCAAGTGTCGCATGGCCTATTTCGTTACTAAATCAATCATTTCATTAAGGGACGAAATAGGCCATGTGACACCTTGGCGCTCCATACAAATTGGTTTCCATTGCACCACCTTCGTGAATTCGGGCCATTACGTTCAAAGGAACCCAACAAATTATAACTCCAGCCATAGAAATTTGTAAGATAATATGTTGTTTATATAATGTCACGCATCCAAAGTCTACTTGCATGACTTCTTTGCTACATAGGCAAGATACATCTCCCAATCTTCCTTGATGATAATGCTTGATATGCAATGACTACAAAGAGAAGGTTCAGTGCACTGCAAGCAATTCTGAACATGTTTTCCACAATACCTTACTTCTGCTACTGTCCAAATCAAATAGAAAAGTACATACATTTCTCATCAACTGTCATCCTTCTCTGAATCATTCTCCTCTTCATCTTCCTCACTGTCTTCTGAGGACTCCCCTGACATGTCATTGGTGTCTTGGCTCCGGTAACTATGGACAGATATTACAAAAAATAAATGTACCACTACACAGTATTCAGTGCATGGATATATATATAAAAGACTGGCACATCCACAATGCATATTTTCAATCTTACATCTAACATGTATTGTAAATAAGAGTCAAAAGGGGCCTGAGCTTTTGATCCCGGCAGAATCTTCGTCAGAGGCAAAATGACCAGCCTCTGACGAAGATTCTGCTAGGATCAAAAGCTCAGGCCCCTTCTGACCCCATTTTACTCCATTGGCTTGCCACTATTGGATTTATAAGCAGTTTTCAGCAGCTTTTTTTTTGCTACATGTATTGTAAATTACACAAAATCAATGTGACACTTGAAGTCCATATAAAGTCAATGACAATGTTTGTAACATGGTGACTTCTTTCTAAGCTTTAAACTCTTTATAGCAATGTGGCATGAATTAAAGGAGTGGGAGGATATTTGGGGTTTCCTAATTCCCACTCAAAATTGTTGGGCATCTTGGGCTTATGATACCCAATAAATTATGCTCATTGGTGAATCTTGTGGGGGTGCATAGCAAATATGGATATTTTTTATTCTAACAATTCAAGCCATGCAATGCATGTGAGAAAAATAACAAGGCACAATAAACACATGAAACCATTTAAATTTTGTTCAGATCTAGCAATGGACATGTTACAAAATACACACAACCTTTCAAGCTTGAATTGCTTGAACAAATGAGTGAAGACATACATAGTTACATTACACAGGTAAAAATTACAACAGTTCATGATACACCATATACTAAATTGCTATACAAACATGCAACATCACTCAACATCATTTGATGGCACACATGCAGGGTAAAGTCACTGTAAAAGTGTAAAAGTGTATTTACTGGGTCAATCAAAAAAGTAACAGCAACTGCTTTCAATGAGTGACACTATGGCACCACAAAAGCTGCAAATTAGTGATTGAAACTGAAGAAAGTACTCCATGCTTGTTTGTTTGTTTGTTTTTCTTTGGGAGTTCCACACTGAAGAGGGTCATACAAAGAAGTTAGCAGCTTTTGAGGGATGGACAAGTTGGCAGTTGGGAGATCATCTGTACCAAGTCTTGACATTCCCACTGATGCTATCTAACATTAGTCCCTGATTAATGCTGTAAACATTCCCTCTGCTCTTTAACCCGTTGAGGGCGGGCTGATTTTGCTACAACACGCATTTCCCATAGACGCCTGCCCGAGTATACTCACGACTACTGTAAAAGTGGAAATTTTTGCCGTGTTGAAATTTTGCGCAACCAGAAACTAACGCGAAATTAAAAGCACGCAAATATTTTTGCTTGCCATATGTTCCAGTAATTGATGTCTTGATTCCGCGGAATTAAAAACATGCGAAACTCTTCTTACCCAGCCAAGCGAGAAAAATTAGTTGCGCAAAAATATCCACTTTTACAGTAGTCTTCAACGGGTTAACAGGGGTTATACCAAGTATTTGATGTACTTTGCAAATATGAATATGCCATACCTTCCTTTCTGGATAGTAGGGATGAAATCTCCCATTGTGATATTCAGTCTCTCACTTAATCTTTCAGCAGCTTGTTTGGCAATGAGGGCCTAAGGATGAGTAACATGGAGAATGACACAGGTTAGGCAACATTGTAGGAGATATTTCAATTACAGCACATAATAGGAATACTGAATAGGGAAGAACATAACTTGAGAGATGAATAATATTTATATGAGAGAAAAAGTGAGATTGAATGTAGTGTTTACTGCATCATCTAATTACTAACATAGACTGAACTGCAAATTATTAACTATATGGATTCATGGTAAGCCACGGTGATGGCAATATCCTTACTCATTTGAAGAACAGTGCTTTTTGACATCACAGATGACTTACCATGTGGAGATATGAGAGAAATGAAGCAAAGCTTGAAGCTGAATACCGGTATGCATACAATGTATCAAACATTTACATTTCTATTGAAGTAGTTAATGACTCACACTGTTTCCTTTCACCTAATCTACATCATCTACTAGGTACTTCCAATCAAAGATTCAAACTTACTGTCTATTTCACTAGATAATGCAATGGTTCAATCATGTACTGTATTGTTCTCTCTCTTTCACTGGTATTATTTTACAGCTTCATAATTATGTGCAACTGTTTCTCCAGAAAGGAAAAATCAAGTAATTACAGGGATGTTAAACTTACTTCGACATGCTGTTTCTGCTCTTCCAGAAGTTTGGCTGACTCCTGTAAGTCAACAACTTGTGCTTCTTGATTTCGCAGTGGACACATCCTGGCTGATGTAAAATCTGGTTCTCTGTGTTGGCTCCCTGTTCCTCCCTTTCTTGAAATCTGGTGAGCCGGGCGTGACAGGTCATCAGGAATAGAGGTCGACTTTAGGTGCCTGTGTGGTTGGAATTTTGCTTTTGGTGTTATGGACCTGCCAGCAGTTGACTCATCCAACTTTTCTCTTGGGCTCCCTGATGTCTTCTGTGATGTCTTCTGTCCATACAGAAGTCTACCACTGTCACTCTCCACCTTTGCACTGGTCTCCACAGCAGACTCGGCCATTTCATCAAAATTTTTGGCAGGTGGTCTCCCTGTGATCTCACTGACAGAAGTATTACCACTTTCTAGATCCATTTTTTGGAACAACTGCATTGTCTGGTCCACCTCCTCTTTATCAGCAATTGCCTTCCGAAGCCTGACAATAAGATTTTCAACCTTTGCTCCTTTGTCCTTCAACTTGCTGAGAAATGGCCTGTAAAGAAATTGCATTTTAATGACGATGCATCATAGTATCCATTCATAACCATTATTACTTTAAGCTATTATTTTAATTGGGGCTTAATTTTAGAATTTTGCAAATCACTGTTGGACTGCAAATTTAACATCTCTTGATAATGTTGACATATGCTAGGGCAATAGCACACTTACATTTATACAATAACCCCAGTGTCAAATAGCAAAAATGTCTGTGACCTCCTCATTTGTGAAAATATCTGCACATGAAAATGACAGCTTATACAGTACCGGTATCTTATTTGGTATTTCAAGACAGGATATCCATGAAATGACAAAAAGCATTGTTGGGTTAACTTTGGAAAACACATACACACACACACACACAGATTTCTCAATCACAGACAATTTGACCCCCCCCCAAAAAAAAAAAAAAAAAAAAAAAAAATGAACAAGAAGACACGATTACCATATTTTGCACTGGAATTACCATAGCTTAATATCTGGCATGACTCACCAAAAATCACAACATGTATTCATAAAAGAAAGTAATGCAGCTGGTGAGATATCTGGTTGAAAACATACATTGTACTTTGCATGTTGGATATTCCCTATCAATAACAAATTGACATCAACATTTTGTTTTCTCTAAACTAGACAACACATACAAAGAAAATACAGTGATTTCATCAAACACAATACCACAGGTAATCACAGATAGCCCTCAGTCATGATTGCAGGAAACTGGAAAAGGCATTATGAACTTACTTATTAGCCAGGAGGCCTTCTTGTCTCTGTAGAAGATCTCGAAGTTCAATCACACTCTTGTCTGCAAGATCGCCAAGTTCTCCCTGCTTCTCTGGCTGCCTTCCAACATACATCTTGGAACATTATTGTGTCACAATTCCATCTGCAAATTCATAAGCACATCTGTTGATAAAGTTTTGACAGATGAAAGACAGGACAGATCAAAGTTGTGAATGGTCTTGTCATGGATAACTGAGACTAATGGATATTATAGAATCTCATTTCAGCAAGCAGCAATAATACTCCCTTGGACTACCACTACCATCCGGTAACCGGGATCTTCTCTTTTCATTCTGATTCCTTGTGAAAAATTCATTGTGAATAGAACAAAATCAGTCTCCCGAGAAGAGGGTGTATTAATTCATACACCAGAGGGTGACTGACCTCGGGACATGTTGAGGTATAATAACCCAAGAGGATGATTCCCTGGGTAGGAGTGATGTCTGGGACATTTGCTGAATAGGTGTGTCTGAGCAACATTTTTGTCAACAAACTATAAACTGTATCATGAAATTTTTATCTGTTAAGTGTCAGTTTAACACTGCTGTGCATGAGAAATGACTACTGGTACTCAGTGACATTGAGTGCAGTGTATTACTGTCAGTGATAACCATTGCTACAAAGATTTCAATTAATAGCTGAAGAAAATTTCATTCCGCAAATAAACATCCATTTGGTTTGCACAACTTCTTTCCCAGTCTCACTCTCCTACAATGAAGTGGTATTCATGTAATCATAGTATATGTTGTAGTTGGTGGACTGTGATGGAATTGTGACTTCCTCACAGTAAGAAACTTTGAAACTTATTATTTGCATCATGGTGGTAAAATGTTGTTTTTATCTCCAGAAAAAATTCAGTTGTATGCATAATACTGTAAAAGTGGATATTTTCGCGCGACTAATTTTTCGCGCTAGGCCGGGTCAGAAGAGTTTCGCGTGTTTTTAATTCCGCGGAATCAAGACATCACGCACAGGAACGTATGGCAAGCAAAAATATTCGCGTGTTTTTATTTTCGCGCTAGTTTCTGGTTGCGCGAAATGCGCGAAAATTTCAACACCGCGAAAATTTCCACTTTTACAGTAGTACTAAAAAGCAACTAGGGCCTAGATCTAGTTGTAAAGAATTTCAAAGTCACAGTGGGGTGTACCCCATTAGGAAAAAAAGACAACTTTTTGGAGAGGGGTAGGCCTATCTATAGGCTATAGGCCTATTTCAAGTCTATTTTCCAAAAATCGGAGAAGAACCTAGATATCTAAAAGTTTCGATGATTTTCATACATTTTGCCGAATTTGGGGCATTTCATGATGCAGATGCGCTTAAGCCTTTGGCTTTATCCAATAAATTATATCATGGCAATAAATTTGCCTAAAACCCAGGATAGCCTAAATTTGTATGACAAATTTGCTCTTTGTCTTTAGTCTTAGCCGATCAGATGCAAGGATTTTCCTCAGGGCAATCATGCACTTTACGGCCCTACATTATCGGTGCCAGATTTTTGTCAGAAAACATCTATATAAGGTCTATACCTGACAAAACGCTTCATGAAATGCCCTCTGGCTCAAGGATTGCCAGGCAGAAACAAAGTCAATACCTAGTCCCGCATACGTAAATCTGTGTTAGTCTAAGACTAAACACATGAAAAACTAGTAACATAGACATGGTCTAGTTAGGACCTAGGGCCTACCATTTTTAAACAGTAGTTTGGTTTACGACTTGAAGCCTTGGAGATAGTGGGACAGAGCAAACATCTGGAGAAAAAACATAGTAGAATATCAACGATAACCCCCAAGAAATCCGTGAAAACATGCATACCTGGTGCAATATCCTGTTACAGGTCGACGTCAGGAGCTATCTGCTACAACTGCTCTGATGCACGTTCGTCCACTCGCTGGGCCCTCTGTTGTTCTTGTTGTTGGGTTGCTTCTTTCTTTTTTTCATGCTTTTTCCCTGTACGATTCGTGTATCGAATATTGACGTCATGGTGTGGGTTTCTGCATCTTTTCTGGCAAAGCTTGTTCTCGTTTTACTTTTCATGAGGGTTTCTGTAGAAGATTATAATTATGACCCGATCAGAAGCACCTTTCTTTTTTCCCTGGTCAAGACTACTTCAGATTGTTCTCCGGCCCGGCTTGTTGTGTGTGTGTGTGTGTGTGTGTGTGTGTGTGCACTTAGAATCCATCCATGTATTTATTATATTAAAGAATATTATATAATGAAAATGGTGATATAACACGAAATAAAAGGGAAATATTGCGTGTCATCAAGTTATTTTATGAGAAATTGTATTCAAAAAGGAAACGGTCAGAAGAAGATTATACAGAAAACTGTTTCTTCGCCGATATCCCCAGGTTAAGTGATGAAAGTCGAATTTCGAGGAATGTTTTAATGCCTTAAAGACTATGGCACTGAACAAATCACCGGGTAATGATGGTTTTTCTGTGGAATTTTATATGACTTTTTGGCCATCGCGGAGGTCTGATTGTTGATGTTATTAATGAAGCATATGATAAAGGGATTCTTTCAACATCGCAGAGACAAGGAGTAATTACTTTGATAGGAAAAGATGGTAAAGATTCTTTACATATTAAGAATTATAGACCCATTACTTTATTGAATGTTGATAATAAATTACTTTCTAAAGTTTTAGCGAATAGAGTGAAGGATGTATTAGAGGATATATTAAGCCGGATCAGGTGGGGTATATGAAAAATAGGAATATTGGAGAAGCTATAAGGTTAATAGATGATATGGTTTTTTATTGTTTGAATAATAACATGCAGAGTTTTTTAATTGCAGTTGATTTTGAAAAGGCGTTTGATTCTGTTTCTCATGAGTTTCTGTTTAAGGTATTGGAATTGTTTGGTTTTGGTCCTTATTTTTGTTCTTGGGTAAAAATTTTGTATAATGGAATTAGTAGTTGTACAATGAATGATGGGTTTTCAACTGGTTATTTTGATGTTGATCGTGGAGTTAGGCAAGGTGATCCTCTGTCGCCATATTTATTTCTGGTTGTGATTGAAATTCTTGCGCAAGCATTGAGGAGTGCTGAAGGTATTAAAGGAATTACTCTGGGTGATTTTGAAGTTATACAAGTGTTATATGCTGATGATATGACAATTTTTGTCAGAGATAAGAGTTCGGTTAAAAGAGTGTATGAAATTTTGTGTTGTTTTTATGAAATGACTGGTTTGAAGGTTAATTTGGGAAAAACAAAAATATTGTGGATAGGAAAAGACAGGGATAGGGTAGGGGAGCTTTCGTTTGGTAATTTGGTGAAAGAGGTGAAGATACTATGGGGTTATTTTTCGACAGATTTGAAATTGAGAGAAGAAATGAATTATAAAGAGATACTTAGTAAAATAAAAAGATTATTAAGTTGGTGGAAACAAAGAGATTTATCTTTGATGGGTAAGATTCATTTGCTTAAAACATACGCATTATCTAAATTGAATTATATATCATCGTCAATTGTTGTTCCTTCGTGGGTATTTGCAGAGGTTAAACAGATTTGTTTAGATTTTTTATGGAAAGGAAAAGATCGCATTAAAAGGGTTATTTTGTATCAAGATTATGGAGAAGGGGGACTTAGAATGATGAATTTTGAGTTGTTCGTTAAAGCTCAAAGAGTAATGTAGGTGAAAAGACTTTTTTGTGGAGAAAAGAATATGACCTGGAAAAAGTATTTTCAATATGTGTTTAAGTCAGTTGGTGGAATTTTAATTTTTCAGTGTAATTTTGAAATGAATAAGCTTTCTTTGAAAGTTCCGAAATTTTATAAAGAGATTTTACAAGCGTGGCAAGATTTGGGAAGTTTGAGAGATTTAGAAGAGGGGTTTATGTATCGAATAGTATTTAATAATAGATTTTTTTTTTTTATTATTGAAAGGTAAAATGATATATAATGAAAATTTATTTAGGAAAAATGTTTATAGATTATGTCACAATTTGGATGGAAAAGGTATACGGCCGATTATTTATTTTCAGAAAGCAGGGTTCTGTAGTGAGGAAATTGAATATGTTTGGAGGATTTGTAATGTAATTTTGAAAAGTGGACGGTTTAGTTTATCCTGGGTCAGCAATAAACCTTTTCAAGTGTATGATATTTGGTTAAAATTACATGGAAAAGAAATTAGGATTGGTGACATACCTTCGAGGAAGATTTACACGCATTTTTTAAACTGATTTACAACATTTATATACATTGAAAGTAGGAGATCAACAGAGTAATTTTCGTCTTCTCCTCAAAAGTAACCCAAGATATTTTTCTCCGACCCAGAGTCACAACTCTTATCCCAAAGCTTAGAGAATTTCAGTTTAAACTTCTTCATGGTGCACTTTATAGAAAAGTTAATCTGTTGAGATGTGGGTTTGTTTCGGATGATCTCTGTCCTTTCTGCAAAAAGAGCACCGAGACATATTCACATTTATTTTGGGAGTGTATTTAAAGTGCAGGATTTGTGGCAAATTGTTATTGAGAAATTGAAGAATTAGGAAATATGAATTGGAAAGAAGTTGTTTATACAGGTATATCTGGAAACTCGTTAAAAATCAAAGGATGGAATACAATTATATTGATGATTAAATATATTTTATATTTAGCGAGATCACAAGGGGAGGTACCAAATTTTAATGAAGTTATGAAGTATTTTAAGATGTGTAAAGAAGAAGAAAATAAGATAGCTAGTAAAAGAGGAACAGTTGGAATGCATCTGTCAAAGTGGGAATATATGAGGTATACCGAGGATGATAATCCTGTATATGTGATTATCTTTTTCTGTTTTGAATTTGCCGTACATGTATCTGCGAGTTATTGTCATATCGTTGTCGGTTTTTTTTTTTTCCTCGTCTTTATTGCTTCTACCATTTCCACATCACTTCCATATTTTGAGTAGGAAGTATTATTATATGAGAAACAAAATGGGAATTTATACTGCAAAGTTATTCAAGTGTGAATAAAACCTGAAACCTGAGGGTTGAAGGTACGGGGGGGGGGGGGAGGGGTGCATGTTGGCGTTGTGTGGGGATGCGTGTGTGCATGTGTGTATGTTGTCTCGCAAATGGCCTTGTTTGTTTTGTGTTTTTTCTCTTAGAGAAACAGTGAAATATGCCCCGTTTTGTGTTTTAAGCAAATTATTTATTATGTTCTCGTTTCGCGGGCTTGTGCGAGAATATGTGTTTTACAAAAAAAAACGGATTTCATTTCTTTGGTTTAGAGAGTTACAATGTAAAATTTGATATTAGTTTGCACAATGGTGGTGATACAGTATTTTGTCTTTATGTAGTGTAAGATTGACGTTATTGTGTACAATGTTTGTGTAAAAAGCAGTTTGTCTTTGTATGATGTTTTGTTTTGTTTCTGTGAACATTTCTGTTTCTATGATATGAAATGGTACGAAATTCGAATAAAGAATTATCAACAACAACAAAAAAGTGTTTGTGTGTGTGTTTTACTGGCGAACAACGTAATATCACCGCTGATTACTCCTTGCGTTACCATAAGATGTGGACATAACTTTCCGCCAATCACTTTCCTTCTCCCCCCCCCCCCTCCGAAGAAGTTTCTTCGATGTCTTTCGCAACTTCTCAAAGAACATGCATTCACAAATTCAAGAATTTCACTCTCTGACAACTAAGCCCTATTGACGCCAGCCTGGATCGACTCTTTTTTCGCCAAGCCAAATCCTACACAACTCCATGAAAGTTTAAACACCATGAGATGTATACCAGTTTCATACTTATTACGTCTAACAATCATTCCTAAACCACTAGTTGTTTAAACACGAAGTACTCTGTTTAACTTTTTTGTAACTGTAAAAAATACGACCGTTTTTTAAGTTGTTCAAATATGGTTGTATAAATGGGTTGATTATGTACGTGTTGTTGATACTGCAGTATACTTAGTAAATCATTGACAACAGGGATTAAGTGCCCTCCTTATCATTAAAGAGGAAATCCAATCCAATATAAGTTAGTCTGATAAAAATGAGTAAAATTTTACGAGTTCAACGGTAAAAATTTGACTGAAATCGGATGAAAAATAAGGAAGTTATAAGATTTTGAAGTTTTGATAATTTCTCCAATGCAGTTCTTGTACAGTGGGTATCAATATGAATTTGAGTGAGCTAACCATGTTCATACCCTCACTTATTGTCCATTGATCGTGTAAAAAAAAAATGACGAAAATTCAATGTTTCTGTCATTGAAGTCTGAAACATGATGTTATTCCTGGTTGAATAACTTCAGAATAGCCATCAGTTATGAGGATTTGAACCACGGGCATAATTGCGTGTGAATGAAAAACAGGAAATTTCAAAATTGTATGTACAAACTATAATGGTAAGTTGTGAGGGAATGACATGCTCATTTTGCCATTTGCATATTCATATTGACTGTTCAAGAACTGTTTCCCCCCAAAATAGCGAAACTTCAAAATGTCATAACTTCCTTAGTTTTCATCCGATTTCGATCAAATTTATACTGTTAAACTCGTAATATTTTACTCAGACTAACTTACATTAACTTGGACTGACTTTCCCCTAAATGCCCGAGGACTGGAACCAGGGAACTCACGACAGAGTCTGTTGTCTCATCCACAAAGCTATATTGTTTTGTTATTGATAAGGAAAGAGAAAACATTCTCCAAGCCCGTAACTGGAGGGGGTGTTTCAGGGGGTTCCGCAGAACCACCCCCCCCCCCCCCGTTTGTCAGAGAAAAAAAAAAGGTGTCTGAATTTAGAGAGAGAGGAAAAAGAAAAGATACAGAGGCTTCCATTTCAGAGTTAGACTATAGTGCAGAAAAAAAAAATGAGTTACCCCCCCCCCCCAAAAAAAAAAAAACAAACAAACAAACAAACAAACAAACAAAAACAAAACATAATTATTAGCGATAATCGTGTTGCTCGGTATCTGTAAACTACTGGAACTGAACTGCCCTACTTTGGCAAAAGGAAGCAAGTGACAAAAGTGACATTTCTCGTAAAAGAGCAAAATGTGTATGTCATTTACACTGACGTCAATGGACTATAATGATGTCTTATCTAACATATCTCGTAGTAGGATGAGTGTTTCTGCATGAAATTTGGCCTGGAAGAAGAGCTCATTATGTGAATTATGAAAACATCAATAACTGAAATTCGGATGCTATGTCACTTGCTTCCTTTTGCCAAAGTAGGGCAGTGAACTTAAACTTGAACTGCAAAGGTCCACTTTTTAAATCTGAAAACCCATAAAAGGACCATACCTAATATCGAAAACACATGCTTCGCAACCTTGCAAGAGAAAAACACACCGACTGAGTTTCCAGAACCGAAGAAAATCAGCAGCTCTATCGTAATCGAAATTGGCAGGTGTACTATGCGGGGTGGGGATGGGGTTGCAGTCGTCGAAAAAGAGTCCTACATATTCTGGCATAGTTTCACAAGGTGAACGTATCGTTTTATCAGGGAGGTGATTTCGTCTCACCTCACTGGTTTTATGGACTTCTGCTATAAAGATATAGTTAACCCGGAGGAGTCGGCACAAAGCAGCTATATTATAAAATCATCATTTTGTGCATGCGTCTCCATCGAGACTAATTCTTACAAGATCTAGACATAATACATGCAGGCAATCATCATTGCCTTCATCATTTCATATCATGCTTCAATACCATCATCTGTGTTGCAATGTTTACTGATGGTCATAGAAATATGCTCTGATCATTGTAACTCACGTGAGTGGAAAAGAAAGGGCTTGAATAGCTATAGCGGGAGACCGTCACCCGACAAAAAGGATAAGGATTTAGGAGTTGTAACTGCTTGTTTTTGTGATAGCTCTCGATATCATGTTATTCAGTTACTTTGCAATTAAACACTATAAACAGGGAGGTGGAAGATAACTCTTCCACCTCCCTGCTATAAATTGAAAAAGGAATACATACAGTAGGGCCTGCATGCAGAGAAACATGTACCTGCTAATTAAAACAAAGGGCGTCAAAAGCAACCATAACAATGGCTATAGAGAGATACTCTGATAGACTAATTACGATAAAAGTACATTGTACTTTGGCAAGCGACGTCGTTAATTCAACTTTTGCGAAAGGAATTAGAGGTCGATTTCTTGCATAGGGCCTACACCGGTAGGTATATGAAAACAGTGCAAACATAATAGTTCGAAGGGAGATGAAGTCGGTTGGGCGAAAAACGATAACTTTACATCTACTGTCGAAGATGTACCCTATACCTTGTCATGTCCTGTTGTGAGAATCCGCCATTGTGTCGTGGTTGTGTGGTTGTGTGTGTGTGTGTGTGTGTGTGTGTGTGTGCGCGCGCGCGCGCGCGCGCCAACGTGTGCGAGAGCCCGTGTATAGAAAAGATGACGAAGTCAGAGTGGTAATGCATTTCGACAGTCCAACAGTGCTATTTATTCAGACCAAATTTTCGACGAATACATTCGTCTTCCTCAGGGTCGACAATGACAATTCTGACAATTCCACTCTACTTCGTCATCTTTTCTATACTGGTACCAACACGCGGACTACAAGTATCATTACCTGTGTCTATGTGAAGGAGGAGATTAACTTTACAGAAAATTATAATAGCTATAAACCACTAACACAATTTTCTAATGTCATTTCGACAAAAAGATTACAGTCCTATAAGATAGATAGACAGGTAGATAAGGAGATATGGAGATGATTGTATAAAAATAGAGAAAATGGGGCCGAGATAAGGGGAGAAGGAGAGAGGGGGAGCGCATTGTGCAGGCAGTCTGGTTTCCAGACACTTTGTCACCCATACTCCTTTTACAAAATATGCCCTCCTCGGCGACGAAGACGCTGCTTTGCCGAATGCAAAGGCGTCTGCAGGACCATTCCAGCTGAACCTGCTAATTCTTTTGTCGTTAGAGGGCGTTAATATTCTGGGAAGGAGATAAGTACGAGCAAAGGTCTGGGAGCCAGACTAGGGATCAGAACGAAATGGGACATTGAAACTTTTGCGATACAGCGGGAATGAAATCCGTAAACATAAATGGCAACTTTTTCGCATTTGCTCCCCATGCGAATCACACGCTGTCCCCAACAATTAAAATACACATACTTTCGGCTACAATTTCGTGAGAAATCATTCATATCTCTGTCAGCAGCGGGTGTTGCACGATCGGATCGGGTGAACGGATTCTAAAAGTTCATTTCATTATCTTTCAGTTCAGTTCAGTTCAGTTTTATTCACCATCAATTTAGGAGTATACAATAAAAAAGATACACAAAGATACATAACTATATACAAAGTCAACAAAAACAAAGCAGAAAATAATTCAGCTTGATGGTGGGAACCCCAGGAGAAGCAGTGCTTATAAATAGGGGCCCCAGTAATGCTTAGATATTAATATACATGTAAAACAAACAAGCAAAAGAATTGATATATATTTCAAGGTTGTACATTTGATTTGGTGGGAATGGGAAAGGGAAAAAACAGCATGCATTTATATGAATACATATATGCACAGATACCATGGAAAACAACAGCGAAAATCCGGGAGAGATGAAAGAAGAGTAGAAAACAAGGTGAGTATGATTGGAAAGGTGGGAGTATTAAGCGATAGACTGGACTATAGACGTAGTGCTCGCAAGCAATGATTTTCATACATGTGAGTACAAGTGTGACTAGGATGACAATAGATTTGTTTGTTTTGTTTTTTTTTTTAATTTTCCCTCGGAAGGAGCAAATTAAAGGACAATCTCTTAAATCGTGATAAAGTAGAACTATGCTTTATATCTTCTGGAAGAGCATTCCATAGTTTTGAGAATTTTACTTGGAATGAGTTCAGGGCTAATGTTGTGTGTACCTTTGGTTGTCGCATGCAGTGAGTTTCTCTGACGGGTATCATACAAATGGACAGAACTATTTAATACAAATAAATCATTAAACACATTTGGTAATAATCCAGCGTGAAGCTGATACATGAAGACTATCGAATCAGTAATAGGTAATACACGAAGCTGAGAAAACAGGTTGCTCGTGTGGGCATAAATACAAGAATTAGTTATAACTCGGACTGTCTTTTTTTTTTTTGGAGTATTTCTATTTTTCAAAGTTGACTTTTGTATGTATGACCCCAGATAATATTACAATAATTCAAATGTGGCATTATGATACTATTATACAACATCTTAAGTACAGTGTGGGGTAAAGTGTACTTCAATCTTCTAAGAACACCAAGGCTTTTTGATATCTTGAGTGAAATGGCACTGATGTGAGGCCTCCAGGAAAGATATTCGTTTTACAATACCAAGAAATTTTATATTATCCACCATTGACACAGCGTGGCCTCCTATACATACATTTAGATTGTTACATGGTATTTTCTGTTTCTTGTTCTAAACAAAACATATTTGGTCTTATCAAGATTCAAAAATAATTTGTTACAATTAAACCACTCATATAATTTAACCAGTTCTGCGTTAACTATTGTTATAAGATCATTCAGATTTTTGTGGGATATGAGAATTGTTGTGTCATCGGCAAATAATAAAAACTTGAGTATATTAGAAGAAAATACAATGTCATTAATATAAACAAGAAACAGAAGGGGTCCCAGAACTGATCCCTGTGGGACACCACAACAAAGATTACCAAAACTGGATTTAACACCGTCCGCCGCAACGTACTGTTTTCTATTCGTCAAGTAATTGGTGAACCAATCAAGAGCAATACCATGTACACCATAACATTCCAGTTAACGTAACAGTATGTCGTGGTCGAGGGTGTCTATTTCGCGAGATACTGAGTTCACCAAGTTCAGTACACCCAGTTCGGTTGAGCAGTTTTTCCTACTAAAGCCGAACTGTTGTGGTATCAACACGTCATTGCGAACAAGGTGACCGTGTAGTCTGGCGTGGAGTACTTTTTCAAGGAGCTTGGAAAAAATGGGTAAAATGGCAATAGGTCTGTAATTTTCTATACTGTTTTTGTCTCCTTTCTTGAAAATGGGAACTACTTTTGCTATTTTCAAACTATCTGGAATCGTACCTTGAGTCATGGATTGATTAAAAATAAAACAAAGAGGATCAGCAATATAATGGATACACGTCTTAATAACTTGACTTTCCACTGAGATATATTTCGTTTTATATTACCATCAAAATATCCAGTGATCATTTTTCTTTCAAACATGGCACTGTAAGCGATCTGCCTATGAGAAATGGTCGACTTTGGAGACCCTGCTACCTGCGACCCCTCAGTGTTCACGACATCCCCATTTAAGCACAGTGGAACAGCCCTAACTTGGTGGCTGTTCACTCGTGCACAAAACTTATGTGTGGATCTATTTTGTTTTGTTTTTTCTTATTCAAGTACGAAACTTTTCATTATGATTATGTGCAATCCACTTCAAGCGGTATGTCCCCTGGCAAATTCCATTCCACTCAAGTAAAATACACCGTCACCTCAATTGTATATAGGACAGAGCACCAGTGGGCAAATGTGAATGTTATTTGGTTGCTGATAATTCAGTCATCACACTTGAAGGCCCCTATGCTGGGTAGTTTCACGCTACTTTATATTGTATGATAGGTGCTCTTTAACGTAACCCTTGCACTCAAGGCAGTTCTTCCTGTGGCCCATACACAAACAGTCCTGTCTGCCGGATAAGAGCCAAACGTTATCTTTGTGGTAAAACGGAATGAAGTTTTCTACAGCAACTCCTGTCAATCAACAAAATAGTATAGACTGGACATTTTAGCAAAATTTCTATCTGCATACTGTTTCCATCAGAGGAGTGGTTTCCCTTATAAACAATCTTTGACGATTTAAAGGTATGTAATGAGCTTTATCGATAAGCATAGTGCATAGAATTACGAACTATAGGTAATATCTGTGTATGTTTATTATAACGAAGTACAGAGTTAACGAATATGCCAGTGAGTAGAGTGAGTTATACGAGTGAGTTATACACGTGATGTGTTTATTACACTGATTAATGATACTACACCGTAATTCCCCAAATATATTACAATCGGACTTCTGCAACGATAAGTTTAAAGATAGTGAATCAATCAAAGTGCAATTCTAAGGTATGAAACACTAACTTATTTGACTCACGTCTCACAGAAAACCCCATCAGATTACTTCAGTGGCTTGTAGAGCATGTCAGGAATCCCTTCGCTTCCATCCGAGTTTTGTAAATTGTTATCACACCTTGCAAACACGCAGTTGTTCACAATTGTGTTCTCGCAATATATATATATATATATATATATATATATATATATATATATATATATATATATATACATACATACATATATACATTATATACATACATACATGAAAATGTATATTTATAGTTGTTTCTTACAATTTCAACTAACGAAATAAATAATTCGTTACTAACAGGAAGCAGATTTTTTTCTCAGTTTGCAAGTATTGGTAAGGTTTGAAAATGATTGATTTAAGAAAGATATCAAATTATTAACTCATGGAAGATTGGATTGATCTCTTCTTTCTTTTTGGCTGTCTTTTTGTTTGTTTGTTTGTTTGTTTTTCTGGTCTCTCTCCTTTTTTTTTTCTCCAAGATAATCATGAGCAATAATATTTACATATTGTCATGTTTATACGTTTACCTAGAGATGTAATATCATGAATAGAATTTGAATTCATTTCTTAGTTGTCCTGTAAGTTATGAGCAAAACATTTTCATTCATATGGAAGCTAAGAGCATCCAATTGCTATACAAACTTTCAAACATTCTGCTTTACGATGATCCACATATCTCTGTGATCGTGCACTTAACCATATTGAATGAGGTTTTCTGCAGGATGAAGATCATATTTTCATACCTTGAAATAGCACTCAGATTGTTTAATGATTCAGAAAGTTATCAATGCCGAAATCCTATTATAATTTGTTGGACGGGACACAAATCCTATTATAATTTGTTGGGCGGGACACACTGTAGACTCAACTTTCTCTTCAAATATCGTACTTCTATACATATCACACTTTCATTGTCATCCTGAATGTATAACGTAATTCAGACCTTGAGTTCCCTGCTATGCGATGTAAGTCTATGTATATTTTTAAGAAAAATTGTATTCAATCAGAGCAATTAAGGTATTTTCTATCACCATTGATCAGGCGCGCCGGAAGCAGTTTTGGATTGGGGGGGGGGGGGGCAAACATTGGAGGGGGCTCACGATAGACCATACATATGTTACACAATATACACATACACACACACACACACACACACACACATTATATATATATATATATATATATATATATATATATATATATATATATATACATATGTGTGTGTGTGTGTGTGTGTGTGTGTGTGTGTGTGTGTGTGTGTGTGTGTGTGTGTATGTAAAATGGCGTACGATGGGTCGAAACATTGTGGGTGGGCACCTTGTGGAAAAGTAATTTGACGGTGTGTATGCACGTCATGTGCGTGTGTGCGTGCGCAATAATGGGACTACAATACATTACGGAATGTGATACATTCAACAACGCAGTCATTGAGCAACATGTAGTTTTCCTTACATGGATTATGGAATGACGGTGTGAAACAACAAATTATATACTGTCAGGAACATCAGGAGAATTGCATAACAATAAAATGCGAGCGAGCGGAGCGAGAGAGCTTGAAATTTTGACATTTTACAGTCCCAAAACTGCCGTTTGTAGCTAAATCTTTCGCTTTGGAAATTATGGGGGGGGGGCATCGGGCGCAACTGCTGGCATTACTGGCGGCAACATTAGGAGAATGGCATAACCATTCAATGCGAGCGAGCGAAGCGAGCGAGCTTGAAATTTTGACATTCTACAGTCCCAAAACTGGCGTTTGTAGCTATATCTTTCGCTTTGAAAATTAATGGGGGCGCATCGGGCGCAACTGCTGGCAATTACTGGCTGCAACATTAGGAGAATGGCATAACCATTCGATGCGAGCGAGCGAGCGAAGCGAGCGAGCTTGAAAATTTTGACATTCTACAGCCCCGAAACTGGAATTTGTAGCTATATCTTTCGCTTTGGAAATTAATGGGGGCGCATCGGGCGCAACTTCTGGCAATTACTGGCTGCAACATTAGGAGAATGGCATAACCATTCAGTGCGAGCGAGCGAAGCGAGCGAGCTTGAAAATTTTGACATTCTACAGCCCCGAAACTGGCGTTTGTAGCTATATCTTTCGCTTTGGAAATTAATGGGGGCGCATCGGGCGCAACTGCTGGCAATTACTGGCTGCAACATTAGGAGAATGGCATAATGATTAAATTTGACGATTAATTTTGACATTTTACAGTCCCCAAACTGCCGTTTGTAGCTATATATATATATATATATATTTAGCTTTGGAAATTGAGGGGGGGGGGGGGCGGCCCAGGCGCAACTGCTGGCAATTACTGGCAGCAACATTAGGAGAATGGCATAGCGATTGAATGCGAGCGAGCGGAGCGAGCGAGCTTGGAAATTTTGACATTTTACAGTCCAAAAACTGCCGTTTGTAGCTATGTTTTTCGCGTTTATTCATTTATATACATATCTATCTGATTTTATCTTTTTATTTATTTGTTTATTTATTCATGTATTTTTTTTGGGGGGGGGAGGGGGGGGGGGGGCTTTTTTTTGGGGGGGGGGCAAAAATGCGTTTTGCCCCCCCCCCCCCCCCCCACTTCCGGCGCCTATGCCAGTGATCACCATATTACTGAAAATTAATGTGCAGGTCGTAATACTTTTCGAAACAAAATATTTTTGAGGTGAACTTTTCACTGATAGCCATGTATCGTTAGAATAGGAGAAAGATTACTGCAGTAACACGTTAGTCGCTTAAACTCGAAAATTACTCCTGCAATAAAAGTGCTTTCCAATGACACGTATCACGTATACTACGTGTAATTCTTCAGTCTTCATTGCGGTACATAATGTCTTTGACCCCCACTTCTGACTAAAGTGCAATCATTATTTCTTATCAACCAAAGACCACATGTGATTTTTGTTCTGATCAGACTTGGTTATATGGTAGAGTAAGGTTATACAGGTAGGCTTGTTATCTCCATCCTCGACCATCGTATCACGAGCAAGGACGCAGTTGTTAGCAATGGAGTGCGAATTCCAGTTATACAAAAACTTGTGTGTTCTCTTTCATATTGAATAATACAAATATAGAGTAACAATGCCTGTTATAGACATAACAAATAAAACAAAGTTCCATTAGGTCCTGTGAATCTTATGAAAATGTTCTATCCAGAGCATTGGCTAACTGATGACAAACCATTTACTGTGCACGAGACTGCTCGTTCATATTTATGATTATAGCGTCTGATTTAGCTTTAGCTCTAAATGTGTACATTTGCATATTGTTTATAATTTGCAAACTTAGGAATACAAATTACCTAAATATTTTTATGTCATATCACATCAATACCATGATCTGTCATTAATGACTCAGATACTGATGATAAAGAACTATTCCACTGTTTCCGTATAATCCTATGGGCAGTTCTGTACACAATCATGTGCGTATCCAACAGATAAAAGAAATATGAATTATCTATTATAGTCACCATGGTCATTACTTCACATCAGAATAGGGGGGGGGGGGGGGAATTAGCATATTATGGTTTATGTATTTGAAAGTTTGAAGCCTGTATACCTTCTGGGTTCTAGTTCTATTCTCTCTTTTTCTTTTTCTTTTTTGTTTAAAGAAAAAAAGTTATGAAGGATAAACTAACCATTGCCACGAACTTTCTACCCAGGGAACTAGTCAAGATGACTGAACAGCTTGTCTTCATGACGGAGTACGATGGCACAAGGGCAACTATGCTTTTGACTTTAGCCATGAATTCAAGTTTCAACGATACCATCGAAGCGATCCCGACTGTCATCCTGCTCTTAAACGAGCCACCCAGGTCATCAACATCCTAATCTTGACCCTTCTAATGGTCTCTATGGGAGCAACCATTGATGTCAAATCTTTCAAGGAGACGGTGCGTGTATATTTTATGTTCACAAGCCCATAGACACCCAGGCTCTCACACACATATTGATTAAACAGGTTAAACCATGACCCAACAGATCAATGGCCGATGTCAGTCAAACAGGTAAAACTCACCACTAGATCTTATGCGATAACCTATTGAACATGAATTAAGCATTTTACTGCTTGTAGTCTCTTCAGTGTTTCTCAGGACTTGAGAAAAGGCAAGGAACAATTAAAACATAATTGAGTGAATCCATACGCGGGGAATAACAGATGATCACTTACAGTTTTATAGGAGGCTCACATTCACTGACATTGCATACAAAGTATCTCTTGACTCGACATGACCATAACATTACTGTTTAGTGTAAACACAGCGGAACAAAACTAAGTCTTTGACTTCGACAGCTGATCGTACAAGCTTATGGTTAATGCATCTTCCTTGAAAATTTCAAAAAAAAAAGTTGTCTATGTTCATGGAGACATTTCTGTATAAGATGCACGTCACGAGACCGACACCCATGAGTCATACAGCCCACGAGTTATACAACCGATGAGTTCGACACTAAGGAAACAAGGCCCACGAGACTGACATATATCATTATTTTGTGTTGTAACTCGTGGGCCGTTTTTACCTAGTGTCGAACTCATGGTCTGTAGAACCTGTGACTCGTGATGGGCTGTATGAATCATGGACCTTTTTCAATGTCGAACCCGTGGGCTGGATGTCAGTCTCGTGGGATGTCCCTGTATATACTAGGCTACGTGGTCAATGTACATGATCACATGAGAGCCAACTCTCGCTGAAGATATTTCTGTACACGTGGAAAACATGTAACAGGCCTACAGTCGTTAAGAATCCGGCTGTATTAGCTTCGTTGATCGCGAAGTTTGCCCATTATATGTAACCACTTTTTGCACCCCAAACCTGTTTGACGGCCTCAATCCAAACAAGCAAAATAAACAAATGAATTTAAAATTTTGTCAAATGTAAATATTGGCTGTATACCAGAGTGAAGCGGTCATGTCACCCGAGGATAGTCATAAACTGCATAAGACACTATCAACTTTGTCTTCATGTCTGTTGACATAGCAAACCATGAATTGTCTCTATGCTTTTGATAAGAATTTTATGTTTTATTTTGTGAGAGATTTTGTTGGCGGTGGAGTTGTTGTTTGCTATTTTCCGTATAAGTTTGTTGCCGTTTTGATTTTCCCCACAGAATACAGTGATCAAATTATTTCGTAAAATAAATAGTTTTCACTGTTGTTCTTGACGTGACAGTTTCGGCGTCCCGTGGCCTTCTTCATCGGAATGGCGTCCCAGTTTGTGCTTATGCCGCTCATTGCTTTCTGCCTCGGCCTGGCCCTAAAACTCGAAGCGGCCGGAGCCATCTCCCTCCTTGTGCTGGCATGCTGCCCCGGCGGAACACTTTCCAATTTGTTCACTTACTGGACAGATGGAGACGTCTGTCTTAGGTTTGCCGCATTTCTTTGATTCGAGTGACCCTATATAAGTGAGATAAAAAGTCTTTATTGGTCGGGGACGCTCAACTTATATAGAATAAATGGATTAAGATAAGACGGAGTGAACTGAAGATCCAAAGGTTAGGCGTACGGCCCTTCTACTTCGAATTAAAGATCGTTTTCATTTCCAAACTAAGTAAAAATAGTATATTCACATCACATACAATAGATTTCACAGTAATATTCAGTTATGTATAGATGCATACAAGAAAATAAAAAAGGGACACTGATATTTTACATATTTCATGTTTTATTATTTTGCCCCAAAAATCTCGCAATCTTTCTCTTCAGATGGACAACAGCCATCAGCGTAAAAAGAATTGCAGACAAATGAGGTATTCAATGAAGCGAGAAGTTTGTAAATGTATAAGCCCCCCCCCCCACACACACACACACACAGTTTATCATATAGGTGATTGACTCCACGACAGATCAGACAAGAATTATGTAATTTCCTGCCATTTTCTCCCCCTTTTTTCCTGTTCAGTGTTTGCATGACCACAGTGTCGACCGCCGTTGCGACAGGGATGATGCCCCTTAACCTTTTCATTTATACACGTGTGTGGACGGACGACAAGGCCGTCATCCCTTACATCAATATTGTCAAAACCCTCATCAGCATACTGATTCCGGTCGCATTCGGGGTGTTCTTGCGCTGGTGGAAGAAGGAGTGGATGAAATGGGTCACAAGGGTGAGCCGATCCCAGTCCATACAGCAGACACGCACTGATGGGTGCACATCACGGAGACCGACGCCCGCGAGTCATACAGTCCACGAGTCATACAGCTCACAAGTCATACAGCCCACGAGTTATAGGTCCTACAGCTCACGAGTCATACAGACGATTAGTTCGACAATAAGCTAACAAGGCCCACTGTATCTGTCGAACTCGTGGGCTGTTTTACCTAGTGTGTAACTCATGGGCTGTATGACTCGTGAGCTGTATGACTCATGGACCTGTTTTCTATGTCGAACTCGTGGGCTATATGACTCGTGGGTGTCGGTCTAGTGGATGACCCCCACACTTATAGCCATTGATACTTGCTCTTTCAATATAACCACGTGCCTATTATGTAGGTCCTACTATAGCGCTGATAAGTATAATGTTTGTCCGGCTCGTTTCAATTGTTCGATTTGCTTAGGGTCTTCCTCTTGTGAACAAGGACGTGTACAGTACATAAAGTCCCAAAACGCAGCTATACAGTCACTCAACAAAGATTATCATATCAAAGAAAGTTACAGACAAGGTCATGTAATAATTCGATACAAACAAAAATTAAGTTTGCAAGTGTACAAAAATCTGCTTGAAAGTTGATGATAACAACTACCTTACCAAAGAGTGTTCTCGCTCGATGAAAATGAAAACTTGTATAACGAACTTTAAATGATCTAACACAGAGAACAGACAGGAGAATATTGCTCTTTTCCCTCTTCATGTCTTAAGTACTGACTGTATATACTACTGGTGTAGAGACTATCATGTAGTCATCGTTTTCATCTGCTTTGTCGAACTTTGTCATTAACTTGATGAAAAAGATTTGCCTCAAGAGATAAATCTCAATATTCATTGATCTTCACTCTGGATCACGATGGCACGGCAAATCTTTGTCAAGTTGGTGAATGATTTCAGGGAGCAGGCAGTGCTATATAATGCTTTCAATCGTATTTGGTTTGATGATTTCTGCGATTTTGGTAAAGACGTACTTAAGTACATTGTACTAAATTTAATATTTGACCGAGTTATACTTTAACCCGACTTTGACGAGCCTAAGTTTAAGCTGTCAATAGGTATATATTTTAAGGCGAAAAAATGCGTGTTGGTTAAATTCCTTAATCATGTTCTGAATGATACCGACAATACAGCCTTTGGCGAGAAAAATGACAACCATGCACAAAACTACATTAGTTTTCAATTCTATAATTTCTAGCACTTGCAGCATTATCGAAGTTTCCCGTCTTTCTTTTCTTTTTCTTTTTTGTATTTTGTGCAGATGGGCATTGCTGCCGCATTTGCCTGCATAGTGAGCGTCTTCGTGATCAACAGTTTATTGAATCCACGTCTTGTTCACGAGGCCAGCTGGGAGCTATGGATCTGTGCAGCCTTCCTGCCCTTGCTTGGCTATGCCATCGGCTACGGACTCGCAGTCGTGCTCCGACAGCCCCATGACAAGAGTCGCACCATTGCCTTCGAGACAGGCTCGCAGAATGTGTCCCTGGCACTGACGCTGACCGTCCTCACGTTCGCCGAATCGCCTCTTTTTCTTGACATGCTTTTCTATCCGTCTCTCTACGCTTTTGTCATATACGTTGATTCTTTCATTGTAATCTTGATCTACAAGTTCGGGGTGTGTATCATGGAACGAAAAAATGGCGAAAAATTACCCGATAGTGACATTGAAGAACACGACGACTTGTCGCCACATGGAAACAACTCCTTTCACATGATGAAAACATAAAGCATGGCAAAAAAAGAAAAGAAAAAAAAAAGAGAGAGAATAGAAAAAAAATGTTTCCTGAAATCCTTTGATGCACAATTTAGATGTTCTTCGCAACGTCTTGTGCTCATCTTGGAAATTACCACGGTGACAAACTGCGAGACTGTATTTCGTCAATGTCATGAATTATTTTTGTCAGTAGTCTCCAAAATGGTTGGTCTTGTAATATATGTTTATTACGTTTATAAGGTAACACTTTGCAGAAAGGGACACAATTTAGATAAATCCCTTTGTACATTCGTATTCTTACCGCTCAAAATAAGATTGTAGTTGTGCTTTAGCAGTGGCGGATCCAGACGGGGCGCACATGGCGGCCTTTTTTTTTCATTTATTATTACTTCTTTTTTTTTTTTTTTTTGGTTGAAACAAAAAAAAAATGCGCCCCTTTAGTTTTGTAAAGGCCCCCTCTATACGGGATTCCTAGATCCGCCCTGTTTTAGCGTTCATTTATACTATATCTCATTTTTAAAGTATGTTGTAACTGTTCTATTATGTCTTTTTATAGTCCACTGAGCCATATTTCCAAATGAGCTTTTCGCCTTTAAACCGGAGGAAGTTCTCACTAATTCCTTGAAAATCAGGAATATTGCTTCGTTCTAAATGGTCATTCTTATTGAGGTTTTATAGGGGACACAAAGTTGAACTCACAGGACGTCCGTTTGAGTAATGCTGCATTTACACCATGTTCCCAGCTAGAATATCAATATTTTCCGTCGCGTCCCGCTGGGGACCGCTTCCAAATTGTGTTGCGGCCTATTACATGCCGTCACGTTTTGTTACGTTCATATCGTTTTATTACGGCATTTATACAAGGTTCCTCAATGACAACGGGGCTGCCGTGGCAATTTTTTTTTTTTTGACCAAAATCTGACGCGGCATCTACGGCAATCACGGCCTGTCACGTTTACCTATCCAGTCTCAACGCCTCGTCTTACGTCCATCCCGTTTTGTCAACGGTGGCCTGACTGAAACATTTAGTGCCATGGCTGCCGGGAACAGGGTGTAAACGCAGATTTAGGAATCTTATCCACTGTATATCACGTGTATAGCTCCCCCCTCCCAATGAATAAACAGGGACTGACTTTCACGGAAATGTTACATTGTTTATTTATATAATAAAGAATGTTGAACCACACAAATTATTATTATTATCGTTATTAATTATTATTGTTATTAAGATTATTATTATTATTACATCAAAGTACAAATTGAATATAGAAACTATCACTACAAGATGAATACAATGCTGTTTAAGCAAATAGATAACACAAAATAAAAGTACAGAACCATATCACTTGGATCTACATGTATAACAAGAGATACATTGTGAAATATGCCGGAAGCAAAGGTGAGTATTTAGTCAGTTCCTCTTGTTGGTTGAGCGATGCTTCAGCTTACATTTTATAACAGAGAACAACAATTCTTGAGACATTATCCATAAAGATAAAGATGATTTTTGTTGATATTGGTAATGAACACACGCACGCACACACACACACACACACACACACACACACACACAAACAGGAAAGGGTGAAAAAAAAAAAACCCACCATGTTAATTTCACCTTATAGACAGCACCTGTTTAAATTCAGGGTTGAGAAAAAAAAAGAATATGATAATAGGCTGTAGAAATACCACAATGAATCTCAATCTGCCTGAACGCCAAGGGATGAACAGACAGTGTTGGTATTCACATGTAGCGGATGAAGTGGTTTATTGTCTGCTTTTGAATATGGGAAGGGAATTCCAGGGCTAATATAAGTGATGGGGGGGGGGGGTCATTCCAGAGTTTAGGGTCGTGGTATGCCTACTCGGAGTAGGCATATATACTAATAATGATTAATTTCTAGGAGAAGAAACTTGATCTTTTTGGTGGAAATGCAAAAAAAAAAGAAAAAAAAGAAAAAAAAAAGAGAGCCGGATTCGCAGAAATTCTTAGGGAAAATTGTTGTTTGAAAGTTGAAAATGCTCCGGGGATATCATGACCAGGTAGACATGAATAAACACGACTGCGCATCACTGATCTCCTGACACATGTATAGACCCGCGTCCCACATACACAACAAGAAATCACAACACACACAGCCCACAACCCAGCACCCACGAACACCCATCAAGCCCAGCATCCATATCAACTACTGAATAAAGGTAAGCAATAAAATCTGTACATAATGTGTATTTTTTAATGTTTTTGTAGACCTATACAGCAGCATTAAGATATTGTACAACTAGGCCATTATCTTTTTCGGAATTATATTCTGTCAATGTGTTCTTTATGATAGGTTACATAGATGACTATACTATGCACTACTGCTGTGTGTTATTTTATAGATATATACTTCTTTTTTAAGTGAAGTTTATGATTTTAAGCGTATTCCATATATATTGTAGATATATATATATATATATATATATATGTGTGTGTGTGTGTGTGTGTGTGTGTGTGTGTGTGTATGTGTGTGTATCAATATTTATTATGTACAATCATAAGATTGTTGAAACACCACAGTCGTTTTAGGAAACCTGAATCAGACAGCTTCTTGAAACTGTGTACTATACGGTACTGTATTTGCCAATATTGTTTCTAATTTTGATCTGATTCGCTATCAGTGTTTGACCTACTGAAGAAACGCCGAAATCAATACTATTCAATCAACCTGCCAATCTCGTCTACTTTGCCTGTATATTGCTACTGTCCGGAATGTTTGTAAAAAGCAATACAATCCCAGACGAAAGTAGACAGGTTCAAAATGATCACTTATTCTATAGTATGGACAGCTGTTTCGCAAATCATAGGCCTACCTGTGGATATCAATGCAAATAACGTTCATTATGCATCACAAAATTTATCCGCTTTGAGGAAGATGTATTGCTCAATTACAGAAGAGTGCGTGACTTTAAAAAAAAATGAAATAAAAGAAAAGATATGCGTATACATCAAGATAACTTGTACAGTTTTACAACTCAAAGAATTCGGTTTTGTTCCACATTATTTTTGTAAGATGCGGGGATGATGTCTCTGTGTGTATGAGTGTGGTACATGTACATGAATAACGTGGTATTGACGAAGTCATGTAATGGGGAGATGAATGATCTGAGTGCACGATTGTTTTGAGTGAATTCAATGTTTTAATAGATCTTTAATCATAATCATCATTATGGTATAGTACATTCACTAAATGACCATAAACAACAATCTCGCCATCACCAAAATGAGATTCTTAGTGACAAGAGTCTACCCTCAACATTCACAAGTCCCGGTGTCTGATCCAGTTATAAACAAACGTCCAGCAACCATGGGTTGCGTAATGGCCTATACAAATCCTTACGTTTTAATCATAAGGAAAAAAAAAATACCCCTTATGTCCAAAGTACTACAACGGCCCATCATGCACTGATATTCCCAATAAAACGATTTAAATCATATCACGCTTTTCATTACAGTAGATTTGACTCCTGGAAATAAGGTGCAGCGTGCCACACAAGTCAATAGTATATGGTTTATAATAATTTAACAGCACCTTGAGGGCCTATATCTCACAGGAGGAGACTTCGCCGCCACTGCCGTGACTCGTGTAAAAGAAATGGCTTGCGCTCTCACCAACAATGGGTGATCAGATTTTCACCACTTGTGTTACGTATATAGATGTCCCTATTCTTCTATGTTTGTGTTAAAGATACTGCCTGTGAAATGGCGATATTTTAATCATGTCCGCTTGGCGGAGGTCTGCTCTCTCAGAGTGCTCCCTCTAGTTTCCATTAGAATTATAATAACATCCAATATTCTTTTCCCGCCTCTCTTGATTATGCTTTAATCCCGATATGTCATAATCATTCGTATCTTAATTCGGGTGTTGTTGTGCATGTAAATACCTCAACGCAGTCTACATTTTACTCAAATACTATACCTTAATTTCTTTTTAACGTATTTTTTTTTTTTTTTTTTTTTGGGGGGGGGGTATTTGAATTATCTATAGATTGTAGATCATCATTCTCAATGGTGCCGTCTAGTCTCAACTTCACCTCTATAGTGTTCTCAAGTCAAAAACACATGACGTCCCAGTCAAAGATATGACAATCGATTATTCCAACATTTTCCTTTCTGTCGTTTACATCGATCAATCATCCAAAATTAAATTTCTTCCTCACTCCTTATGGCAGTCCTGACGAAGATATTTCACTCGTTTCCCTATAAATGTCCCTGAATTTGCTTACCTGTTATCCATACTTCTCTGCTGAACGGGGAACAGTAAAGAGCTATCAATAGACCACCAAGATGCGTTCCGTAACCATCGTTGCTTCTCTCTTCTTGGTCACATGCTTGCATCATGCCTTCGCCCTGGACGCATGTGACATGGCCGATTCTATCGGAAAAGTTCTCCAGAGCTGCGGAAATGGTAGGAAATATTTCATTTTTCCTGTATACAAAGCTCTTACTGCTTGAAGACGTTTGCGATGTTTTATTGTAACATCACTTTCACTTCGATATTTCGCTAAAATTTTGATATTCGGTCGTGAGAACAATGATGATCGCATTAGACGATCCAGAAGAAACTGTCAGATGTTCTACATTCATAGTGTGAATTAGCAATATTGAGTCATCGTGCGCCTGTGTTCTTATAACCATCAAAGTGGTTATTGGTTATAGTTGTCCTATATATTCTTGCTCCTTTTTCCAATAATGTATTGTGAAACTTTGCCAATCATAATACATGTACCGGTATACTTTTAGATTGAGTTTCCTAACCAAATCTTAGAATATAGAGACTAGTGTTTTAATCACAAATTATTGCATTCATCTCATTATAGGAATCAATAATCATCATCAATTTCTCATTTATTCTTTCATGGTGATGCAAAGTTCGAAAGTCTTGTAAAAGGGTAGTATTATTTACTGCACGCGTGACGAAAGTCGTTATGAACAGGCCCCGCAATTAATATGATAGTTCTGTCATATCCACCGTATTTTTGGTTTCATATACTGAATGTGGACAATAGCCCTATACAGGCCTACATTGCTTGCCTTATCATATTACATAATACAGTCTTCTGAAATGATTATGCTCAAAATTACGCGTATAACAAGTAGCAGCGAACTTTGTGGCCTATCATGGTTCATCATTCTTTCAACGCTTATACAGCTGTTATCCTCATGTGATGTCATCTTTGTGCCTTGATAAAATTATTGTAGTGTTATTTTTCCTATGACAGCGGGGATGACGTGTCCAGACGGATGGGCGATGAACCCGTTGACTGGATCATGCTACCTGTTGATAGAGAATGAATTCGAGTGGTATGACGCCAGGGCACAATGTACCAACCTCGGCGCCGATATGGTCGTGCTGAACAATAAGGCTGAGATGGGATTTGTTTATGACTACGTGTCCTCTGCTCGAGAGACTTGGTTGAAAATTTGGGTTGGTAAGTGTGATTTAAGGCTTATCATCTGTGAGAATACGCCTATATATAATGAGGACTAATTTTTAATCTGTTATGACTGTGAACATAACTATAAAAAATAAAAAAAAATAATCCCTAGAAATATGCCAACAACGATAGACCAGTCCCTGCGCAAGACGAAAAACGGTTACAATTTGTTATTCCAAAGGTTAGTTTATCTGAAATAAAATAAGGTTCGTTATTCTGAGTATTCGCTCATCACAAAATGATATTATTTTTTATTCCGAAGGTTTGTTCATTCGAAAATGAAATAAAGTTCGTTATTCTGAAAATTCTTTAATCCAAAAATGAAATAAGTTTGGCAATTCCGAAGGTTCGTTACTATCGTATACGCGCCTTCTTTTCGTTTTCGAATCAACGAACCCTATTTCAGATTCGGATCAATTTGAGTAATGAACCATATTTCATTTTCGGATTAACGAACCTGTTGGATTAAAGAACCATCGGAATAACAAACCTTCGTAATAGCCTAATTACGCCAAAATGTTCGGATCAACGAACTCTTTATTTTATTTTCCAATTGGTGGACACTAAGTATAAAGGGAATTTGTGTGTTCGGAATCACGAGCTTTCTGTGTAACGAACTTTATTGGATAGTTTCACATTCGGATTAATGTTTCTTTTGAAGGCAGAACAAGTATCAATAATCATGAAGACCATGATCGGTATGCACCTGACCATTTGGTCTCCAGCACGTCTCGGAGACGTCAGGGAGAATGCCTCCCCAGTCACGGACGGTGGTACAAATTAAACCATAGTTTAAACCATGGACAAAATCCATGGAGCGCCAAGTGTCGCATGGAATATTTCGTTATGAAATCATTCATTTCATCGATGAAATGATTATTTTGTAACGAAATGACAACATTTTGTAACTAAATGAACATTTCGTCCACGAAATGATAATTTCGTTAACGAAACGGTAATTTTATCGACGAAATGACCAATTTCGTAACGAAATATTCCGTGCGACACTTGGCGCTCCATGGTTTTTGTCCATGGTTTAAACCATGGTTTCATTTGTACCATCTTCGTGACTTCGGGCCATTTTTAATAGTCGCCGTAACTGATAGTGACGTCATGGACGTCGCTGAGACATCTCCGAGACGTATCAAAACGAACGCTATCGCGGTTTCGAATGTACTCTGGTGGACAGGGGTCTTTATTACAAATCATACATTCCTAATAACCCCCTTCAAGCACAAATAAATATTTCCTCCGACAATGAAGAACAAAATGTCCTGCATTTTTGAGACTTTCTTACGAGACTTTTGTAACGACTTTTGTAACGAACATTGTGCAAGCATAATTATACATAGCATGCATTTTCAGGAGTTTTGGATTTTTTTTTTATTCGCATGCATGCGTCGAGACAGTAAAAATAACAATAAACGGAAGGGCTTGTCAATGGCATGACCAATTTGTGCTGTTATTGTGTGCGAGGTCTATCCTATCTAAATAGGTTATTTATTCTTATCATTTCTCAAACTTGTCTCAGATTTCTGTGTACTGCCAAGTTAAATCATAAAATTCACTCAAAATCGATTAAAAGTATAATGTATAGAAATCAAAGAGTATAATTTACATACAGCGATATTTTGGATGTCATTGCATATCAGAGACGATATATTTCAGTAGCTGTATTACCCTTTTTTAATAACGTGAACAAGCTAATGCTCCGACTTTCAAGCGAGACACAGTAAAGTGTCCATTTCCTTCAGGAGAACAATTTGAATGCGTGTATTGTAACTTTGTTCCAAGTATGTAGATGGGAAGTGATTGTTCCCAACTCGTATACCTATTACATGTATACGTGTGTGTCAGGAGCCGCGGAATAATATGGGGTGGGTTTGTGGTGGGTTTGGTTAAAGAGAAATTACAGCGCAGTTGAAAGTTAGTCTGAAAAGGAGTAATATCTTATGGGCACAGCAATGAAACTTTGATATAAAATCGGATGAAAAAAAAAATAGGGAAATTGACATTTTGAAGTTTCTCTAATTATTCAGAAAACAGTTCTGGAAAAGTCGATATAAATATGCAAATAGTGAAGTGAAGATGTCATCCCCTCACTATATAGTTGCCATTAGTTTGTACATGAAAATTTGAAATTTTAAGTTATACATTCAAACACAAATACGCCCCAGTCTAAAATTATCGGGCAGATAATTATTCTGAAGCTATTTAACCACGAATAACAACATATTTTACACTTTGATAACAAAAACATTGAATTTTCGTTTTTTTTTTTCAACACGATCAATGGAAATTGTGAGGTGATGACATCATCAACTCACTCATTTGCATATTCACATTAACTGAGTGAGAACTGTTCTGCAGAACCCCCCTCCCGTTTTGTTGTTTTGTTTTGTGGCCAAAAGTGAGGGGAGGGTGCGGGCTGCAGTCCCTGTGTACTTAGTACAAGTCGTATTATGTACAATGTATGTGTGTGTATTCATTTATGCGTGGAAAGGTGTTTGTATCAAACATGTCGTGATGTCACAGACGCACTGGATTTTTATTATCACATACCATTCATGGAGGGGAACAGAAAATTACCGACCCTTTATCAAAAACCGTCTCCTTTCTTTCCCCCTCATGTTCCTGGCAGGATTGGAACGCTTCGGTAGCGAGTGGCGATGGGTGGATGGAAGCCCCCTTACCATCGCTGAGGAAGCTTTCTGGCTCGATGGCCGAACGCCCGAAAACAACACCAAGGATGCTGCGGTGATGCGTGCTCCTGGCCTCATCAGAGACAGGAACCGCACACCTGATATCAAATGTTACGTGCTCTGTGAGAAACACCTGTAAATGCTATGACCCAAGCACAGAGATAATACCACATCCTTGATACACAAAGCAGAGTATCCCAGGGTCACTGTCATATCTTCAGTACATGATTGTGTAAAGCTCTCCGAAGAGTTACTGATTAACAGATTTCCGACTGATCACTGCACGTGGACATCCCTTGGCCTGTGTAAAACTGCACTCCCGTTAATCCCAGTTTTATCAAGGACTTCCAATTATCTCTTATCTTCCATTTTCAAACATTAAACCTGGTAAAGTTCTGTAAAAGTTGTGCTAAAATCTGTACTATCGGAATTCAAAGATACGCACTGGTACATACAATGTCATGTAGCATGGTAATAGAGATAATACCACATCCTTGATACAAAAAGCAGAGTATCCCAGGGTCACTGTCATATCTTCAGTACATGATTGTGTAAAGCTCTCCGAAGAGTTACTGATTAACAGATTTCCGACTGATCACTGCACGTGAACATCCCTTGGCCTGTGTAAAACTGCACTCCCGTTAATCCCAGTTTTATCAAGGACTTCCAATTATCTCTTCCATCTTCAAACATTAAACCTGGTAAAGTTCTGTAAAAGTTGTGCTAAAATCTGTACTATCGGAATTCAAAGATACGCACTGGTACATACAATGTCATGTAGCATGGTTAAAAAAAAACACACACAAAAACACGCTGCTAATTCGCTTCTGTATTATTCTTGTGAGATGGAGACATATTAAAACGAATGCCTTATGTTGCATTCATTAGAAAAGAAAATGTGCTGTTGTGACTATCTGTAAACATGCATTTCTGACTGATTTGTGTCATAATGGAGGCTTGAGTGACATTTACGACTGGCTTGTGTTGGCAGGAATGAGGAGTTCGTTACAGGTGGAAATACATGTAGGGTCTAAAGGTAGTACCAACGATAGAACAGGAGTCATCCAGCTCTCATCAATTGTATTGTTCCTAAAATACTTCCACAATTGATCAAATAGTGCATGTGTCTGTCAAAATGCGTTTGCATTGTTAATCTGACAGGTATGTTAATGTTTTGCTGCATTTTGGGAGGTCTGTAAAAGGTATCCCCTACCTTTAACATGTCAACTGTACCTAGAACAACTAGAACTATCACTCATTGTGATTAATATACCCCCACCCACAACTGAGGGAATTAGCTCAACCAGGACAGGATTAATTTTTTTCTTTTTACTTTTTAATGGAAAAAAAGATGTTACCATGGCAAACTGTTCAACAGTGAATAAATGTTTTGCTCACTGTAAGTCAAGTGCTCAAAAACTGAGTGAGCAAGATAAATAAACTGACAATATCTATGGCTTTCATTAAAAAGTGTGTTACCATGGCAACACAATGTTGGACATTAAGAAAAAAATGAAGTTTGCACACCTATATATATCATAGTGTCACATGTGCCAAATTTCAAGCCAAATGCCAAAAGGTTGAGGGGCTTAGTTGAATTCACAATATAAGTGTATCATTTTCATTCAAAATATACTGTTACCATGGCAAAACAATTTCAACACTGACAAAAGATTTTTTTTTTTTTTTTTTTTTTTTTTGCACATGAGTCATCTAGGTAATATAGAGTCAACGTGTGCCAAATTTGAAGCCAAAATGCTCTAAAACAGAGTTGGGATAATCGAAATGTTTGTATGATTTTCATTCAATGTGTTACCATGGCAACACATTGTTCAACAATGATGAAATATGAAGTTTGCATATTTCTGTACTATAGTGGTCACATGTGCCAAATTTCAAGCCAAATGCTCAAAGACTGAGGGAGTTAACTGAATCCACAATATTTTTACGTGATTTTCATTCAAAATATGCTGTTACCATGGCAACATATTGATCAACAATGACGAAAGATTATGTATGCACATCTTCGTACCATAGTGGTCACATGTGCCAGATTTCAAGCTAAATGCTCATGAGGTAGTTACCTAATTCCACAATATTTTTGTATGCATTTTAGTGAAAAGATGCTGTTACCATGGCAACGCATTGTTCACCACTGACAAAAAATCAAGTTTGCACATCTATATGCTATTAGTGGTCACATGTGCCAAATTTCAAGCCAAATGCTCAAAGACTGAGGGAGTTAACTGAATCCACAATATTTTGGCATGATTTTTACTCAAAATATGCTGTTACCATGGCAACACATTGATCAACAATGACGAAAGATTGTTTGAACATCTACGTACTTCTAGTGGTCACATGTGCCAAATTTCAAGCTAAATGCTCAAAGACCGAGGTAGCTCCTGAATCCACATTATTTTTGTATGCATTTTAGTGAAAAGATGCTGTTACCATGGCAACGTATTGTTCACCACTGACGAAAGATCAAGTTTGCACATCTTTATGCTATAGTGGCCACACGTGCCAAATTTCAAGCCAAATGCTCAAAGACTGAGGGAGTTAACTGAATCCACAATATTTTTGTATGATTTTCATTCAAAATATGCCGTTACCATGGCAACAAATTGATCACCACTGACGAAAGATTATGTTTACACATCTATATACAATTACAGTGGTCATGTGTGCCAAATTTCAAGCTAAATGCTCAAAGACTAAGGGAGTTAACTGAAGCTGCAATATTTTTGTATGCTTTTTGGTTTAAAAAAAGCTACCATGGCAACACATTGTTCACCACTGACGAAAGATTAAGTTTGCACATCTATATACTATAGTGGTCATGTGTGCCAAATTTCAAGTCAAATGCTCTAAGACTAAGGGAGTTAACTGAATCTGCAATATTTCTGTATGATTTTCATTCAAACTATGCTGTTACCATGGCAATGCATTGATCAACAATGACAAAGAGTAAGTATGCACATCTGCATACCATAGTGGTCACATGTGCCAATTTTTAAGCCAAATGCTTAAAAACTGGAGGAGTTAGATTAATCCACACATTTTTGTATGATTGACAAAAATGAGAGAGAAGTTTGATCCACAACATTTTGTAAGATCTTTTTAAAATTTGCCATTGCCATGGCAACTCATTATGCAATACTAACGAAAGAGGTGTCTTGCACATCTTCCTTTGATAGCGGTCACACATGCTAAATTTGGGGTAAATTGCTCAAAAAATGAAAGAGTAGTTTGATCCACAATTTTTTATGAAAATATACCGTTGCCATGGCAATGCATTATGCAATACTGACGAAAAAGGTGTCTTGCACATCTACCTTTGATAGTGGTCACACATGCCAAATTTGGGGTTACCCGTTAATTGCTCAAAAAATGAGAGAGGAGTTTGATCCACAAGATTTTGCAAAGGACCGCCCGCCCGATCGACCGCCCGACCAACCGCCTGACCGACCGCCTGACCGACTGACCGGCCACCCGACCTCAGAGTGATTCCTATATACCCCCCACACACTATGTGTGGGTGGGGGTATAATTACCGCAGTCAAGATAGTGATAACTACATGTACATCAAGTTCATTACCTCAACCATCTCTCAAATTTTACCTTCATATTCTCCAACTCTAATAGTAAACTTCTTCAACACTTAAGCAAGAGGTAATGCTGAGTGGTAACTGGTCCGCAGATTTTATTTCTTTTTCTTTTGTCTAAACACAGCGGTTTAGTTTACATATTGACATCTAGAGCTCTAAACACAGAGCGTCTCACTCTTTTTGGCACCTACCAGTACCTACACATGAAATGTGTATTTGATTAAATATAAAAACTATTCTCTGACCATACATCACATTAATTCTAAATGGTAATCAAATACATGATACATGGTTCTTAAGCAAGGCAACATACAAAATGACAAAGTGATATATTGATGTTCATATATTTGCATCTTCCAACCTCTCTTCACTACAACTGATGTATTATGCATTTTGATTTATTTTATCACATCAATTCACTTCTGTCCTATCTAACTCTGTCTCATTTTCCCTCTATGAAGCTCAATTCATTTGTCCTGGACTAAGCACAGATGAATTTATACTCTTCTAGCATTATCTAATTGAGTGTAACTTGACCTTTAACCCAAACCTTTTACCCGTCTACGCCTAATCATTCTATCTCTACTCTGATTGCTGGTACCAAATCTAAATGATTTTCATCAGACATGTGTATTTACAGTAATAAAAACTAGTAAAATACATAACCTTGATCTTGACAGGCACTTTCACAAGCACCATACCAAATCAGCAACATGTCTTGGCATTACTCAACGTAAAGTGAATCTTTTTACATGTTTTGATCATAATTACAACCACATATAATGTAGAGTAGACAATGGCATTCTACAATCACGTAGGCTAGCATTATGATTGCAATCTCTTGAATTGCATTTAAAATCTGACCAGTAAATGCACACAATACCTACAGTGCAATGTTTGTCAATACACGCGTAGTGCTAATAAAACAGGTCCAACAATACCCCAAAGTCAATTTACTGTACAAAACAAAGATGATACATTACTGAAAACATTAATGGTGACATTGAAACATGTGGAAAAAAATTCACTGGCATGGCAACATCTAATACCAGCCTGCCAGGTTCTTCATACGTAATGCTATCTGACACATTTCTGATACTTTGGAAAATGACCCCGAATGACTGCACTTGCACTGTATGGTATGGGGTGCTACAGTATCACTGACCTCCTGAGGTCAGTGGGTGCTATGCACGATATGTTTGCCAGGTGGCATCCACAGACTCAATGTACATACATGTATCTCAGTCCCTTACAATGGAAGTGTGGGCCATGGGTTGTTAAATGGACCTGTATATTAAAGAAGCAAAAAAAAAAAAAAAAAAAAAAAAAGAATGGTCGAAAAGTGTGGCCAGTTTAGTGTATACAGGCCAGAATACACTGTAGGCCCTACATGTATAACCTTTCGCCCTGTAAAGACAGTACAACGTAACACTAAAGTCAGCATAAAAAACACCCCAATAAAAAAAAAAAAAAAAAAAAAAAGGGAGATGGGGGGGGGGGGGGGGGGCTTGCACTCACCCGAGTATCGCAAGTTCACCTTCCATGCATTGCAAATTCTTACCTGAGAACATTGGAAACTTGGGCTGAGGGGTAGCTTTGGGAGCTGGGGGTATGGTGTCCATTTGAATATTCTATTACACTGTTAAAATACCTGCCAAGGACACTGTACATTTGTACTTAGAAAGTTGGACTATGCAGTTTGAAAAAAAAAAAAGACTTAGGGGCCTACAGCTCTATCACTTCTGATTCCAGAGAATATTATTGGATATTCCTTATATCATGAGGTTTGGGCCCCCTGAGGCCCCGAAGGGAAGCCTGCTACCCATTCAAACACATGGAGATCCTATCCCCCCTAAGCTACAGTACATGCCAAGTTTGGTGAAAATCCATTACAGGTGTATGTTGTTTTCAAGAAGATGGAAATGTACAATTTAGGCCAGCATTTGGACCCCCCCCCCAAAAAAAAAAGGGAGCATGGTGTCAAGTTGAACAAATTGAGATTCTAATCCCCTAGGCATCCGTGAATCCGCCATGAGCAAACTTGAAACTAGAGTCATTGAAGAACGAACTTGTAGTATTAACTTAGCTCTATCAATTCTGGTTCTAGAAAAGAAGATTTTTTTTTTTTTTTTTAATAAGATTCTTTAATTTATTATTATTATTATTTTTTTTTTTTTTGGGGGGGGGGGGGGTTGGCCCCCTGGGGCCCCCCAGGTTGTGCATGGTGTCCATTTGAACAATACCTGCCAAGTTTGGTAAAGATACTTCATAGGGTTTTCAAGAAGAAGATGAAAATGTAAAAAGTTAGACGCATGATGCACGGCAGACGATAGTCCGGGCTCCGTCCCCTTTTCCTTGGTGCGATACACCAAGAGAAGGCGCAAATTTTCTGATTGTGATAATCGCGAGACTGCATGCAGTTCTCGGGCATATCGCAATCCTTGGGTGTCACGCCCTCTTACGGCTTGTCGCGTACACTGAATCATTGCTATGAGTAATAAAAGGAGTCCAGAAGCTAGACTAGATCAACGGCGGACGATGGACGCCTGACGCTAGGTGAAGAGTGATTGCAATAGCTCAGGCAGTTGCGCCTACGGCTCAGGTGAGCTAACCCTCCCCCCCCCCCCCCCAAAAAAAAAAAAAGACCAAAAAACAACAAAACAAAACAGGAGTCTAGATTTGACAATCCCACCCATCAGAACAAAATTTCAACAAAATCCTTCCTGTAAGGAATACACAAGACACTCACCAAAATATGACCTTGACCCAATAACACACAAAACACTGTGACTAGCATTGACAGAAAAAACAAGGTTCTACATTTCACCACGATACAGGACCATATAACAACAAAATTCAATAAAGAAAGTGTGGATGTTAAAGCCCATATGAAATATAATTATGCTGGCAGCCTGTGACCCAATAAAAGGTGCAACATTGGGGGTAGTACATGTACAGTATAACCTAAACTGGTATACAAGTTGTAGGTCAAGATTTGACAATGATACACCTCTTTACATGACTTGAAACAAAATCCATCCAGAAATATGGCCAGCAGAGGGAAGACAAGAAGATCCTAAAATTAGATAATTTTGAGTACAGGTACATGTATAAAGAAGGAACAAGCAAGGGCACTACCACCAAAAGCTACAGGTGAGTAGATTCTTAATACATGTAATGCACTTTTATATCAAATTTGACTGAATTCCATCAAGTGAATGCAGCCCATAGTGGCCACACACAAGACATCAACCTCAATATGACATCAGATGACCAAAACACATGTAGGACATTGTTAACCCTCTATGAAAGGCAGAACATTGAGGGCAACACCACCGCCACCCAAACAAAAAAAACAAAAAAAGATGAATAAAGAAAAAACAGATAAAATGGGTTTTATTTTCACCCCTTATATGGGAGTTTTTAAATCAATTTAGAAAAGTGCATGATAGAGCACACACACACAAAATATGTGGTGGCTGCCTTTAACTCTGTAAACGGTGAAACACTGGGGGCAGTATCACCAAAACTTATAGGGGTTGGGTTCAGATTTGACTATGATAAATCTCTTATACAAAACTTGAGCAAAATCTGTCAACACATTGGCTCGTGGAGAGCAAACAAGCAGACCAACAAAAAGTCAAAACAAAAAGTTATGTATGTGTATACAGATAGAACAAACAAGGTCTCTGCAACCAAAAGTTACAGGTGGCTAGATTCTTTTTTTATAATGATATGTCTATATGCCCAATTTGAATAAATCCGTTGAGAAACATGGCCAGTATTGTGCACAAAAATATGTGATATCATGTCCTAACGCTGCAAATCTAAGACATCCTTCAGTGCAGGTACCAGGGGAAACAATACACTTGTTAACAAAATACAATCAAGGAGTTTCAAAAGTGTTCATGATACACTATGCCTAGGTGCTTGCAAGTCATTTTACTCCTTGTGGGAAAAGAATAGCAAGTCAGTGTAAAAGTGTATGCAGTAGTTCAGAGAATGTTGGATATCTTGACAATGTAAGTTGTTATTTCACATAACAAAAACTTATTGCACTTCTGTAAATAATACAAAAAAGCTTTTTAAAAATAAATAAACATACTAGTATTCACAGGAGAATTTGCTGCACACAGAACTTGTTTTTCATGACTCTGGTGATACAAGTACAACTGATCAGTCAAAGCTTGAGTGAAATTCAACACAAATGTTAATTAATCATCTAACACAATGTTCTTTGATACTTCAGTCATAATTTTGTGAGTCATGCAACCATGATGTATTGTAACTAGACATTCCCCTTTGCTATAATAAGCAAAATACAATAAATAAATAAATAAATAAATAAACCAAACCAAACAACCCCCCCCCAATAAAAAAACAACAACAACAACCCAACCATCATATCTCAATTCTTTTAATAATCACATAAGAATAAACTGACCCATCACCTCAAAGCTTCTGAAATGGTCATACATGTATACCGGTACTCTGTACAAGAGTCATCAGGTTCTTAGAGGCACTTGGTTACATGTATCTCTCTCAATCATAGAAGATGGATAAGTACATATCTTTCATGTACAAAATTGCAAAAAAAAAAAAAAAAAAAAAAAAAAAAACACAACAACAACAAACAAACAAACCCCAAAACAAACAGAATTACAAGAATGTGTTGTGTGATATTTCACTCACAATACTGAACAGCAGTCATAAAAACAGGACATATTTCAATAAAATGTCAATTATTGCAATTAAAAACCCAAAACAAATAACACAGTACAGAAATTTCACTGCCATATGACTTGGGCAAATATTTCAAATACATGTGCTACATGTATATGACTTGCTGACATTTTATTGGTCTCTAAATTGCAGAACCCTGTGATTGTCACAGTAGTTAAATCATGCACTCATCTGCTGGTTTTGCTTAGCAAATAGTATCAATTCTTTGAGGACATTTCCCTTCCAAGAATGAGACAAGCACATGATAGTAGGGCAAAAGAGTGTTAACTGCACACTGTGAATGTTGATCATACTACATTGTATATCATACCATAGTAAACCTTCAGGCACTGAAAGAAAGAGTTGTATGCTAGCAACAGAAACTTTGGCATCTCAGACCCATCTTATCCCAGTATAAAATCCACTATGACTGAGTTCCTGCGTACTAATACCAAGGACAAGTACATGTACAGACTGTACATTGTAATGAAAGAACGTACTTCACATTAAAATTCTACCTTAATACACATTTGGGATCTTTCAGCTGTGAGTGATTGCACACATCATACAATAATGACCATGCAAAAACCCTAGAACAAATGACATTATTTTGACGCTAACTGCATGGCCTCCATGCAGTGCGTGATGAGCTGCCTTTTAAGTTTCACAATTTCTTGTCAGGTGGCTTTGTGCTGACAATCTCCTGCATAAGTCTCTTGATATAAAACAGCACATACACAAAAAGGTAGGTAACAAAGTACCAGAGTGTGTAGGCTAGTGATATGGAGAGTGCTATCGCTATGAATACATAGCCTGTCTTGTAAAGGGACTTGGTGTAAACAGTGACTCCTACCATGAGAGCCACAAAGATGAGAGGAAAACCATTGTTGACCAAGCTAACGAAGAATGAAGTCTGGACCTTTGCATTGAAGTCAGTCCGATTCATTGAGCGTCTCACAGATTCCTCTTTAGACATCCTGACTATGGTGAGAACTTTGTCACAAATTGATGAATGTTTGCACAGTTGCATCGATCACCATCCGATATTGGTGTCAGCACTTAGTAATAATAATACACACAATATCAATGTTCTTTGATTGCTCTCTTCATCTCTTGTCAGAGAACACTGATTCACCGTGCGATAGTCAATGCAGAATGAATCGCTAACACTTTATGATGGTCACGGGTGACACTGTAGTGAAAGGTCAGAGGGCTTTATAGACTCCCTTAGGCTGGCATTTCATCCACATGCAGCCTTGCCCTTAAGTTGTCATCAGCCACAGAAACTACAAGCTCCAGCTCATTAGACATCCACAGGCGCTGTAGACAAGCCTGGTCAGATCAATGCAACAAGGATAGGAAAAGAGATCATAATATAAAGTTCAATCTATCATTATATTGTAACTCTCCCATTTTCAAAAACACATGAACAAAAGATACACAGACACATAGTGTAGGTTATACGATTCATAAATACATAGGGTATAAAACATGTAAATTGGATATTACTGTAAAACGAGGAATGCTTGTGTGCATTTTCATTTAGCGAATTTCACGAGTGGCAACATTCGCGAAAACAAAATGCAGACAAAAGTTCTTGCCTACACAATATGCATTGGACGCCAGTGGCAATTTTCAAAAATTTAATGCCGCGAGAAAGCCAAAGTGAAAGTGCATCGGTTCCAATTCGTGAAATTTTCATGCAGTGAATTATCTTGTTTTACAGTATCCCTCACGTCACAAAGCCTTTCTATAAATTTTCTTCATCTATAGGCCTAAAAAACTTAGGTCTAACACTCAAAATGGTTATTACTGTAAACTGTACATACAATATCAAAGTTGCATGTATACTTCTGTTTGTAAAAGACAGAACCTATTACAAATAAGTTACTGCTGTAATTCATTTAGTATATAAATATAAGTAGACGGTCTGCTCATACACTGAACAAAAAATTATGCCTGGGACTGTGTTCAGTACGCTTGAAACTTGGTAGGACTACCACAACCAAGCAAATTGTGGTGAAAACCGAACAATTTTTTTTTTTTTTTTTTGGCAAAAATCTTCAATTTATATTAGGAATATGTATCATCACGCGGTCACCCGCATGCATCTTTTACGTGTATGTCTATGGGATGGGAGCATCACGGTCATCCGCACATGTCTTTTACTTGCTTTGTCTATGGGAGCGCGGGTGACAAATTGCGGGCCCCTTCCTTTGAAGGGCGTTTTGACGACGATAGCTGCAAATTTCCGGTATCAAATCAATCAGTGAACTTGTAAACTCATTATTACAACTTGTGATTCTATTGGAATCTTCAACATTTTTCCTGTAGGTGGTCTATGTGAGTGGGATTTCATAAAATTTCAGTGACGAAATGTGATTTTAAAATGCATAAACATTAACTATGACAAGGTGCGGGTCACTCATACCGTTCCAATGGCATTGCATTAAAGGACAAGTTCACCTTCATTAACATATGAAAGGATTGAGAGAATGTAGCGATAGTAGAAAACATAATTGAAAGTTTGAGGAAAATTGGACAGTCCGTTCAAAAGTTACGAATTTTTGAAGTTTTTGTGCAGTCACCGCTGGACGAGAAGACTACTGCAGTGTATGATGTCACATGCGTACAACAATATTGACCGATTCTGTGACGCGCTATGTGTATTTTTGGCATGGGCAGCGCCATTACGCGGTGTCTCAGCCGACCCCCCCTTCCCACTCCCAACCCCTCTCCCTACATTAGCACGCGCGCAGAATGAAAAACTGATGCATGGTTGCTTTAGCCAATGGGCGTCTCGTACTGAGTGCGCGAATGTTTGCTTAGTGCGCGAACCTTTGTTACAAGTGCGCGATAAACATGTTGCCCGTGGGGTGGGGGAGAGCAGGGGGGTCGGCTGAGACACCGCAATTTGAGCTCATGGCTGCGCCCAGTGCCATAAAATGTCTCCTGCCCTCAACGAACCCGAATCGGTCAATAAGGAAAATATAAAGAGAATTTCAAAAAATTTCATCTTTTGAAAAAAGTACACATTCCCTTGACTCGTTACTGACATATGTTATGGGTGATATTATTCCCATTGTCTTCAGAAAGAGGCAAGTAAAGTGCTCTTTTATTATGCAAAAAAAGTCAAAATATGTTGAATTTTCTTTATGACATCACGAACCTCAGTAGTCTCCTCATCCAGCGGTTCCAACACAAAAATTTTAAAAATTCATAACTTTTCGAACGGATTGTCCAATTTTTTTCACTGATGTGCTCTACTAATATTGCTGCATTCTCTCAATCCTTATGATAATGAAGGTGAACTTGTCCTTTAAAGTTTAAATTTATTGCATTATCAAAAAGTTATTAATGTCATGTAATGACGACACCGAGGGGCAAATAAGTTAAGTCTAACTTTACGCCCACATCCAAGGTATGTTATCCAAGGTATGTTATCATCACAAATAATTTAATTGAAATACCGGTATAAACACTAAACTTAATTCCCCTTCATATAAAACAGTACGTGGGACTACACACACACCAATATTGAATATGATGATAATAATGGAAACGTAGAATATCTACGTTCCCCCGTTACATGCAGATTCACTAGCACTTGAAAGGTAGGCATATCGGCATATCTAGGCGTATATTATTACCTCGATTGTCCTTCTTGTTCAGCTTCCAGTTCCTTTCCTATTTCTAGGCACTTGCAATTATTGTTATGGTCTCTTCACTGAACTATGCTGAATGCGTAGCTAGCCAGCTCGCTCTGTACGTACGGCACGAAACTACAGTAGTGACTAATAACAAGATGACAACAACAACAACAACGCGACGATCTTTGTATGTAGCGGAACCAAAGAGATTATACCTATAGAGTAAGTAGTCGCCATACGCGTGCGTACAAATAGTGCGTCCAAAATTGAAGAGGGAGCGCACACTCAGCTCCTGGCACTCAAAGAGATTATACCACAAGAGGGCGTAGTCCAGTGGGGAGGCAGCCGCGCGAGGGAGCTGCCATTTTGCGTTGTAGGAGCCGCCATTGCACGGATCCTGTACAGTTATTAATCAGTAGGTGGCAGCGCACTGTGTAATGCGCGCTCTACTTGAATATTCGGCGCAGTGACCTTGCGTTGTTTTATTGTGACGTCATAATGGTCATGTTGAAGCGTCATAATGGTGCTGATGTTGTTTGAGTTTATGGCGTGAGTGGGAATGTACGCAAAACAAACGTCATAATGCTAAAGTACTGTCTAGTCTACACCCAAGTTCCCACTGTTTATTTTGCGAATAACAAAAAGGTCTGGACTATACCAAATGGTTCAAATGATTATGATATCATCGTAGAAACTAATATTTATACAATTAACCACATTGTGATTCTGAAAATGAAAATGTGTAATGAAGAATAACATATCATTCCACATATGATATGAGAAGATATGACTTGAACGTAGACTTAGATCCAGTGCCAGGAGCTGAGTGTGCGCTCCCTCTTCAATTTTGGACGCACTATTTGTACGCACGCGTATGGCGACTACTTACTCTATAGGTATAATCTCTTTGCTGGCACTGGATCTAAGTCTACGTTCAAGTCATATCTTCTCATATCATATCTGGAGTGATATGTTGTTCTTCATTACACATTTTCATTTTCAGAATCACAATGTGGGTAATTGTTTAAATAGTACTTTCTACGATGATATCATATCATTTGAACCATTTGGGAGAGTCCAGACCTTTTTCTTGTTCGCAAAATAAACAGTGGGAACTTGGGTGTAGACTAGACAGTAGTTGAGCATTATGACGTTTGTTTCGCGTACATTCCCAATCACGCCATAAAATCAAACAACATCAGCACCATTATGACGCTTTAACATGACAATTGTGACGTCACAATAAAACAACGCAAGGTCACTGCGCCGAATATTCAAGTCGAGCGCATTAAACAGTGCGCTGCCATCTACTGATTAATAACTGGGATCCGTGCAATGGCGGCTCCCACAGCGCGAAATGGCAGCTCCCTCGCGCGGCTGCCTCCCCACTGGACTACGCCCTCTTGTGTTATAATCTCTTTGAGCGGAACGCAACGGAGCTAGCCACAGAACTCTTACACATAGAAGAATCACACCCATTCACAACCCGCTGAGCTCGGTGTCGCCACTGCGCACCGCTTTCAGTGCACACGCCGCCATGTTGCTAAAGGCCCGGTCCCACTGGCCGACGGACACAAAGCGTATGCAGAAAGGACACAGCGGACGAGCAAAATTTCGGGGATGGCTTCATCCGCTTTCATCCGCTCCAGAAATTAACAAAATTGGCGAAAATTGGCGGTAACAGAACGGAAATAGAACGGACGTGGGTAGTATGTAGCGGGGATGTTAAACGGATGTTCATCGGAAGCCTAGCGGATGAAAGCGGATGGAAGGGGATGACAGCTCCGAAGGGGTTACCGGAGATAATTGCGAAACGGACGCATAGCAGAAAAAGCGGATGCAGAGTGGATGCAGAGCGGATGCAGAGCGGATGCAGGGGGGATGCTTTCGAAATGCTTTATATACGAGATGCATACGCTTACATCCTTTCTATCAACGTGCTATTAACGATGTAAAGACGTTCCACGTACCATATTTTTCCTCCCTCTCCGTTTTTAGCTGCAGCGGATGTGAGTTGCGAGGATGCCCAGAGGATGTAGAGAGGATGCAGCGGACGTTTAAGGGATGCCGCACGGACATACAACGTTTGTTGCTCGTATGTCGCGGATTTACATCGTACACAGCGGAAAGTTCATCCGTTCTAAAAGTTTTAAGCAGCTTAAAACTTTTTGCGCGGATGAAATCACAGTGGACGGATGCTCGATGGATAGAGCGGATGAAACACGTATGCGATGGGTACACAGCGGATTTGTAGCGTTTTCCAACGGATGGCAAGATTTTTTGTACGCTTTACATCCTCTTTGCATCCGTAAGTGCAGTGGGACCGGGCCTTTAGCAAAACCTCCGCAGCTCCTCGCGAGTACGGTACGGTCAACTCACTGATCGGACAGTATGGCAGCCCCTAGCCCTTGATACTTACTTGAACTTGTAAACTGTCAAACTCGTACTTCCCAATCCAGCGTTGACCTCAGCTTCATGTACTCATTTATGTTTTTTATTTCACACTCTTCCCTGAAAGTAGTCTATTGAAAGAGTTGTTTTTTTTCCCCTTTCGGATAGATCTATTTGACTTCGGAGATGTGATCTGCTTTGGTATAAAATTCAAGCTGCTTGTTCTGCCCTTTTTCCCATCCCCTCCCAATCCCATGTCTTGCTCTATGTGGTTTCCCTCCAATGATATGGTAAGAAGGTGTGTGTTTATGCTATTATTTTATTTTCTCCCATAAACAAGTCAAATTAAATTTTCCAGTCAGTCCCGTTAAAAAAAAAAATCAAAAAAAATCAAAAAAAAAAAATCAATGATTTGTGGATATGATACGTGCAATACATCTTCCCAATCTGACATAAATGATTATACTCAGCATATTACATATTTGGATGACAACACTATTTGATTACCTATATTCTTGTTACATGTACATTGTATTATCATTTTTATCATTATTAGTAGTATTGTACATGTATATGTAGTCAACACGAATGCACTAACACACAGGAAGCAAATTATAGGCATACATGTGTGTCTGTATGAAATAAACCAGAAACCAAGTTCTTGCTGACCAACACCAATCTATTTCAGCACACAAATTTTCGAGCAATTCGCAAGAACACTTGAGAAAGCAAAATTTGTGTGCCAAAACAAATTGTTGGGGATGAGCATGGACTAATTTTTTTTTTTTTTTTTGGTCATGATATTGATATCATATTATTGCACCGACATGTGGACTACTTATACTGTGTGTGTATTCATAAATCAAAATATGAAAGTTCTGCGTCGGTGTGTAGTAAATAGATATCAAGAGTAAAATCAGTCGTATAAACACCACAGGAGCCAAAAAATTGGACTGATGTTTTCAGTCAAAGACCTTTATCAAAGATTTTGATAAAGGTCTTTGACCAAAATGTCATTCCAATTTTTTTGGGGGCTCCTGCGGTGTTTATACAACTGATTTTACATGTATATATATATATATATATATATATATATATATATATATATATATATATATATACACGTACATATATATATATGTATAGTAAACAAACTTTTTGCACTTATGATAAAGCAAAAACAAAACTGGAACAAGTTCATACTTTATTCACCATGTTTATCTCTGCAGAAAATTTTTTGAGCGATTCGCTCTTTCTCGTGTTGATACTTTCTACAGAAAGAGTGAATCGTTTGAAAATTTGTGGAGAAATAAACTGCTGATGAATACAGCATGAACTTTCTTCCTGTTTTGTTTTTGTTTTTGATCATCATGTTAACATGTGGACTACCTACTCAATATATATATATACATGTATATATATATATATATATATATATATATATATATATATATGTGAATATACTGTATATATATATATATATGTATGTATATGTATATATATACACATGTACATATATATAGGCCTATATATACATGTATAATGAATGCAATGTATATTCACATGCACACACACACAGACACACACACAACCATGAACTCCTTTTAAGATTTTTTTCCCATATAAAACAGAAAGCAAAGATAAACAGTTAGTTTTACTGATTTTTTTTTTTAATGTATTTTACAATTATCAAGGTCAATGCTGATTGCTGAGAATCAACCACAGAACAGTGACATACAAGTGTACTACTAATTTGCCAGAAGTACCATTATTATACATAACACACTGTACGATGACTATAATCACAGGCAATACATGCCTTGGAAGCATGCCAATAATAAGCCAGTTCGGGGTTCCGCTGTGAGCATGAGCAGAAAAAGGTAATAGCTCTGTACCCGACCGGCAGAGCATGTTCGATGATGGTGTTTTTATTCACTAAGATAAGCATCTGTGATGTAATGATTAAGTGATCATTATGAGTGGTGCTTGCCAGCACATCCACCTGACAGCAAAAGTGGTACAGTGTACTAGTAGTTGACAGTATCAATAGAAAAAGATTGTTAATACATTTGATGCAAAATAATGAAATGGATGATTTCAAAAGTGCTAATTGATGGCTCATCCTGGTCACCTGGTCTAGGCAAGAGTTCTGTGGGAGCTAGCCCTCTTTACTACAGGTAGTAGTCTGGGCTCCGTCCCCTTTTCCTTGGTGCGACCAAGAGAGGGCGCAAATTTTCTGATTGCGATAATCGAGAAACTGCGGCCCTCATACGGCTTGTCGCGTACACTGAATCACCCCTACGAGTAAAAAGAGTCCAGAAGCTAGACTATACAGGTAGTTACATGCTCCGTTGAGATTGAATGTAACCTATGTATGATGGGGGTGTGTTTGAAGGTGAGTACACCCATTGATTACATAATCGTCTTGTCATTGATATGATGTCCTACTAACAATGTTAGGGCAAAATCGTGAAATAGGCCCCACCGCAGTGCGCGTGCACCCGTACGTCAGCAAGCAAGGGTAGGTCCTAGGGTTAGGGTTAGGGTTAGGGTTAGGGTTTAGGGTTAGGTAGGGTTAAAGGGACTGTACAGTACTGGTTGAGGTGGGGATTCATGTTTTGAACGTTCCTAAGTGAGATAATGAAAAACTTCTATGAAATATGAAAGAGCATGTAATTTTAAGAAGGATTCAATGTTTATTTGATGAAAATTAGTTTCCAAATGGCTGAGATATCCAAAAAAAGTAATAATAATAAAAGGCGGCAGGCCATGCCTTTTACGTAGGATCTCTTTGTTTCACCTTGTTTTTGGATATATCAGCCATTTCAAAACCGATTTACATCAAATAAACTTTTGATACCCCTTAGAATTGCATGCACTATGACATCTCATAGAGTGGTTTCTGAATATCTCACAAAATATTAAAAGCTGAATCCTCACCTCGACCAAAACTGTACACACCCTTTAATGTTAGTTGGTATTGTCTTTCCGTTGGTTCGGAATTGCGGAATAAAGGTAACGTTAGGTAGACGGATCCCAACAATAATTAGGCCTACCTACGCTAAACTGAACTAACAACATTACTCATTAGCACTGGGATGTAGCGTTAGCAGTATTAAATTATTATTATTAACCGTTAGTGAAGGGTGAAGCTCACAGACCTATTTTAACTAGGCCTAATGAGTAAATTTTAATGTCAGATATCAATTCGAAATGATGCACTGCCACTCACTGCCCTGGAAAGAAACAGAAGCAACAAGAATCACCATACTATTAGTAGTAACGTTACAGAGCGTGGGCCTGGACAACTTTCAGATGGTTCGACGTGGAGATAGTTCATGTGCACAAGGACCTTTCTATTTTTTTTTTTTTCTTAGGGTGTTCTAGTTGGTGTAGCCTTTAGGCAATTCATTCGATTCAAAGCGACATAATGCATCAGCTTGCCCAACATAACAATTTGTGGAACTCATATTCAAACAAAGAATGAACCTGCGTAGATCAGGTGACCAGAATGCTGGTTTGTCAAGCAACACTGAACATTGGGGAAGCATCCATCTCGTGTTGTATTGAATTCATTAGCAATTGTTTTTTTGTTTTTTGTTTTTTTTGTTTTTTTTTTTGGGTTAAAATTGCCAAATGCCAGGCTCACTGTCAGATGGCACCATTTACAAGTAGTAAATCTACACATCATGAATAATCATTACTGGTAGGATGGGGGGTTGGGTGTCCGGACACTTAAGACTCTCGCGTACTGACTTGCTTATTCTACTTTGAATACGCATTTTCGCGCAGCTCCTCACTGACAAACAGCTGTTTATGTAGGCGCGTCATTGTCAAACCAGACGCACTTTACAGTACACATCCGGTCCCACAACCTGTCCGGACACCCAATGACTGGGTATACATCACAGCCATGCGTAACTCAGTGAATTTACAAACCAACCTGTCTCTTATTAATAAAAATAACCTTTTTCTGCTCATGCACAAATTGGAACCCCAAACTAGCTTGCTGCAGCTGGGATTTAATATTCTAATGGTCTTTCAGGTGTAAGGTCGTACTACTGTAAAAGTGGAAATTTTTGCGGTGTTGAAATTTTCGCGCATTTCGCGCAACCAGAAACTAGCGCGAAAATAAAAACATGCGAATATTTTTGCTTGCCATACGTTCCTGTGTGTGATGTCTTGATTCCGCGGAATTAAAAACACGCGAAACTCTTCTGAACCGGCCTAGCGCGAAAAATTAGTCCCGCGAAAATATCCACTTTTACAGTAAGTAGAAAAAAAAAATACAGAATTTTATTTGCGAAGAATATCATAGAATAGTAATAGTATACATGTACTACTACTTACTAGGGTCATAAATGGTAAACAGGAAGAAAGGTAACGAGTTAGACCCTAGTCTTCCATAAGGTGAATCTCATGGGGTGAATAGACAGTTTGAAGTTAATTGAATTTGAAAAATTCAGCTCACAAGAAATAACAATAGAAAATGATGTCAAAGAGAATGCTTTCAAACATTGACTTAGGCAGTATTCAATATACACATGTGAGTTCAATTTGGGCAAGTTTGACTGTTTATCCAGTTTTACCATATATCCCATCAGAAAATCTGGTCATCATGTGTCATATAAAATTAATGCATTTCAATTCTAAGGATGAGTTTTACTTGTGATTTTCAGCTTGGTGTTGGAGCTTCTAGGTCCATGCCCATCTACGCTTACAGGAGTAACCCAGTGAGGATGGCATCCTACAGTTATGGGAATGCCAAAGTCACTCGCCTGTCTGATCATCTTGAGCTTCATATGTATCACCCAGAAACCACAGGTTAGAGAAATCATTGAATGTGCTGATGGTGGGGGTTGGGGTACATTTAATGTAAATAGTGTGACTTTCTTTTGAACCATGGAAATTCTGTTGAATCTCTTCTTCATTCTCAATACCAGTACACAATTGTTTGACCTTGCATCAGAAAACTAACAAATGGTCACAAAATCCCAATTTCCCCGAGGACTCAAAGTATGTGATGTGGGCCAACTTGGTCAATTTGGGAGCTTTCTGTGTTTTCTGAAAGAGCAATTCTATATAATTCAAAAGTTTGGGAACATAAAAGAACTGCAAAATTGTCTTTTTTGACAGTTTGTGTAGTTCTCTTTTTTCAGTCTGAAGTAGGCTTTCTTGGATTTACAGTTCAGAGCATGAGAGGCCCTTTACATACTCTTTATTTTCAACTCTAATAACATTTACAAGGATAGTGCTATTGCCTTGAAAGTTAGTATTGGTCATGAATAGAATGTACCAGGAGTGGTTACCATGGAGTTTCACATCCTGTTCTTTGTCTCATTCATTACACGGAGCACAGTCGGGAGAGATTCCTCTTGAAAAGACCCCATACTTCAAAGCCTCTTTTCTCAGCACATTCTTTTTAAGAGGATTATGCTTTCTTTCCATATTTTGAATTGGTTACGAAGTCTGTTTACAGTGAGTAATAGCTCATTTCAAAGCTTACAGGCTCCTCTTTCAGAATCTGCCCTTAACTACAAATAGTCTGGTGACTTTTTGGTGTGTTTTTCTTTTGATGGAGAGTCATATATAGTGCTCATGATGACATGATTGTCGTGGTTGTATGTTTTGTGATTCACTGATACAAGCTGTATTACTGTGCTACATCAATGAAAGATTAGGCCTTAATTGGTGCAACTTTTTTCTGGGTCAAGACTTCTGTATCAGGAAATCATAGCGCATTCTAGCAAGCTGTTACATGGTAGTCTTTGATATACTCATAACCATTTGATTCTGTACTGTGCAGCTACAGGAGACCCAAGGCCACTGCTTGTCTTTCTACCCTGGCTGACAGCCACTGTATCATCAGCCAACCGCTATCGTGAATTGTATGCTGCCCGCGGTTTCAACGTGCTGACAGTGTGGGGGAAGATGTCCTACTTCTTGTGGCCTGCGTGGGCCAAGCCTGTGGCCAGAGAGCTCACAGATTACCTGGACACCAGTACCAAGGGACCCCTCCTTATTCACAGCATGTCAATTGGTGCCTACTTGTATGCTGTTACACTCAAGCACATTGATGACAACAAGGGGAAATACTCTGCCCTTATCCCAAGAGTGAGAGGTCATGTGTATGACAGCATCGTGGTTGGTACTCTCGAAGAAATGGCAACTGGAGTTTGTAAGGTTATTTCACCAAAAAATTCTCTCCTCCAATCACTGATCTTCAGGTCATGTTTGTTGTACTTTTCTACCACCAAGCCACACACAGTTGTGCCTTACAATGCATTTATTGATGTCTTCTTCAATTCTCCAGTGAAGACACCAAAGCTGTGCTTCTATTCACTGTCTGATGAGTTGTGTTGTCCTGACAGTATGAAGCATCTCATGAACCACTGGAGGGACAGGTATGACTTGGATATCATGGAGAAGTCTTGGGAAAAATCACCTCATGCTGCCCATCTCAGACATGACCCAGAGACTTATCAGGGACTTCTTGATGAGTTCCTTAAGAAGCTGGAATTAGGTGACATATCTCCCAGACTGTCTTCTAAGCTTTAGAGAAAATGAAGGAAGACAGCTTAGAATGCATATTAAGATTTTACGAATAGAAGTACATTTGTATTAGCAAAGCAGCCAAATCTCTGCTGCTTTGTAGAGTTGTCATGTTTGCATTCTTATATGGTGGAGCAAGATGGTAAAAGTGGGATATTCAAATATATCTCAAATTGATTTTGAGCAAAGACATGTGCTGTGAAGTGAAGTAAGATTTTCTCCCATAGCAAGATCTCAGGGTTTATTTCAAACTCTTGATGGTTTCTTTGAAATACATACCCTACCACTGAAATAAATTGCTATCACTTTATATTACCTGTAAGAATTAATCATGATTACAAATTTTCTTTGTACCACTATCACATTCCAGTAGATAAGTCTGCTGTGTAATATGAAGTTTAATATGACAGCCCGGTAGTGTTGGGATAGAAGGTTGACCCAATTAGTAAAATCAATCTTCATTTGCTGCCTACTAGCATACATTTGAAAACCACGAATAGCACAGGCCTGTTACATAATATTGCCCATCAGCAAACATGTGCACTGAAGCATACTCTCATCGGTAGCGTTCAACACTAGTAGAGATTCTTCCGGCTTGTTTGTGCTTACATAGAGCTTGTTTCTACTGAGCGATGAAAATTCAAGGTGATGCGAGGCGATGCGAGGTGATTCGTGGTGATTTGCGGTGATGCGCAGCGATGCACCTTGACACCTCAAATTTTTCCTCAGTAGAAACAGATCGGGTAGTGGCCGATGCGCGGTGATGCGAGGTGATCCGTCGTCCACCTTTTGAGGTGGTCGATGCGTGGTGATGCGAGGGACAATTTTCAGTAGAAACACACTGGGTAGCGAAATTCGCAGTGTACCGGAAGTCTTGAATTATTGGGAGATTTCGCCCGCCTTATTCGAATGGTCACACACCTGCTTTGCGTTCACTGCGCTGATGTATCTTGAGTGTTAAAGTATCCTATACAATACATGCACTGCACAGTCTACACTGTACACTCGCTTTGTACTGCGTACTGTTACTTCTTGTTTCACGGCTTGCATGAACCACCAGATACACTAACTTGTATCTTGTAGTTTGAATGAATTATAATATGTTGGAGAATATCGACTAGAGAATGGATCTGCAGCGATTTTTATTTTCAAGTGACGGCAGATATGACACTTGACAGAAGTAACAATAGTGAAGGGCAGTTCTTTTTTGGACTGTAAAACAAAGTGGAATGCCGACAGAATGCCGTTATGTAGACTTGCATGCTTCTTCTAATTTGAGACGTTGCATCTCCTGACACATTCGGCCACTTTCTCCTTCTCCAAGCAGCAGATTGAATGTGACTCCTGACTCTCTGACTGGCAGTGAGAACAGTTAGTACAAAAGCGAAAATATAAATGCACATTTCACGTCCCGATCTAGGTTGTGCCATCTTGATCATTTTGTTTACCTTCCCATACCGTGCGACCTGTGAACACGTCTGTAAAATACGCGATTTCCGGTTCACAGCACGTTTTCCCATCTTCCCGCATCACCGCGTATCACCGCGTATTTATCGCTCAGCAGAAACAGTTCTGGTAGTCGTAAAATACGAGGTGATGCGGGGGATAAAATTCGTGGTGATGCGAGGTGATGCGAGGTGTCCCCAGTAGAAACACGCTCATAGAGATCAGTGATAAGGCTGGACAAAATCTGTTACGGGGATTCTCGACTAGATATCAAAGTCCAGCCAGCCTTTTCACTGCATTGTATTCTGTTACATTGTGGAAACAAATGTATGAAGAAACTTTTCAGACAATGATGTAACGTGAATACTGCAACTTTGTTCACACCATCTTAAAAAAAAGTCTCCTTCTCGAGACCTACAAGTATCATTAGTGTACCGGTAGTCCTCACTTCCAACATTTCATGCATAATTATTTAAACCAAAACACAACATATCCCCATGCTTCCAGATCCTTGTCTGCAAGTAGGGCAGAATGTACGTCTTGATTCTGCTAGAATTCACTTCCTTTGTTCACATTCTCGTGTATTCCTGAAACCTTGGCAATATCATCCATCATTTTTGTTTACATTGTATTTAAATCATTTGTGGGAGGGACTTTAGGGCTTCTGGCTGGGGCCCTGTACTGGATGAAATAACTGGCTTTCGTGTTTTGTGTATGCACTTATACCTGTTGTGTACTAGCGTAAGTATCACATGCTGGAAACATTGCCTGACATTCAAAATACTTTAGTTGTATTTAATTGGAAGTATTACTATACCAACTATAAATTCATTCAAAATTTATAGGCATGTCTGTATGTGTCCATGGTGCTTTGGAAGTATTGATGCTTGAAAGGAAGGTGCAATGCACTGAATTAATTTAGAATCTACAGTGGTATTGGAAATAAGGAGAAGATACTCAACATTAGATCTAGATACACTGTGGGCCTATATTTTACAGTGTATACACAGGGTGTTCAAACTGTTGTGTGCGATATGTGCAGTGGATTTTGGGAACTACCTCAGGAGTAAAAATGTCAAGGTGTGATTTCATTGTTGTGTGTGTGTGCTTTTTTTTCTCTCTCTCTCAATTTTCAGCTGCCAAGTGCACTATGAAAAAGAAATCATTCATGGTACTTGAGTAGTAATAGTGATTAGACTATGACCAAACGTTTTATGCAAGACAGTGTGCTGTTGTGATAAAAGGTGATGACGCAGGGTCTTGTTGAGGGAGTTTGTAAGTTTTTATAGCAATCAATGTTTCTGAACCAATTGTGTTTTTAACCGTGATTATTCTTTGAAATATCTTTTTGGTGCTGAATAGGTTACCATGTACCTTTGGTAAATGAGTTGCAACTCCACTCGCTTTTAAGTGAGTTTGATAGAACTTGTTCACTTGTTGAATGTCAACAAAATTGCTTCTTCCCCCCCCCCCCCCAGACTCAGACTAGCTATTGCAAATTTATTGGCAAGCAAATATGGAGTACATACAGTGTATGTATGTGTGTTTGTCTATGAAACACTGTTAAACCAGGAATTTTTGTGTGCATTAAATTTTCGTGAATTTCATAAGGAGCCAAAATTTGTGCCAGTAAATTGCATGCGAAAGTGTTTGTCTACATAATGCATTGAATGCCAGTGGTGATTCACAAAAGTTTCATGCTGTAAAAAAGGCCATTGCCTTCAATTAAGCAAAAGTTTTGTGCCTGGAATGTTTGTGGCTTACAGTACTATGAGTATCTAAGGAGCCACTGCCAAGACAGCAGGACCGTTTGGAAAATATTCTGGACTGAACTACAGTTCTTCTGTACCATTTAAATATATTTGTGTACATGTGATGGCCTTGGGCTTTACATTATGTACTGTAGATGTGCAAGACATGATTTACACTGTATGTATATATTTTTATAGTCTGACTATGTGTTTGAATGATAAATGTTGTATAAGTCTATAGTGTATTAAGTGCAATTGTTATATGAATGCATTTCCAGAATGTGTGCCAAAGACTCATGGAAATCAACTAACATACTTTAACACTTTCTAATGCGGACATGTTCCAAATAAGTGTACATTTATTGCCCAAGTATTTGCCAATTCATATCTTTTGGGTGGGGGGGGGGGGGAATGGGGTGAGGTGGGGGGACTAGTGACTTTGTGGCCTTGGCACAAATTTTCTTTGCTACTTTAAGAGGAAAAACCCCAAATTTGTTTTCTCACCATGAATGATCACCTATTGCTTTCTATTCAGTTATTGTAAGTGGCCATATTCATTTCATCTCATTTCATATTAATGTGCCACTGACACACAAAGTCTTTTTCAGATTTGAAGTAGTTACAGAACAAATTAAGACTGGCATCTCATAATGGGAATTTGTATATGAGCAACATTGGATGTAATCATGCATGAAGTTAGGAAAAGCTGAGAAAAAGCAAAAATTCGAAAAGAAGTTAGTTAGTTATTAGAGAAGCACTCTGAGAGCACAGACCTCCACCAAGCAGCTCATTCCACTACTGATTTTGTTCCCCAAATGAGATCTTCCACTCATATGTATGTATGCTGAAAATCACGCAATTTCTCAATATAGAAGCATTGTGTTACGTCATCCGCTTCCAGCTGCGTGGCGCCTTGCCTGAGCAAAGCACACACTTTAGTGCATGTATGCAAACCTCTAAAATGCGCAGCTTGAACTCCCAATTTCGTTGACCCTACCTGCCAAAATATAGAAAATCCATCATAAAATCTATGAAAAATTCCCAGATCACTACCAAAATTCAATAATCTCTTCTTTGTGTCATTCTCAACCTTTCCTGTAAGTTTCAACTAAATCCTTTCTCAACTTTTCAAGTTATTTTGTGCACTGACAAACAAACATCAATGAAAACATAACCTCCTTCCTTGGTGGAGGTAATAAGTAAGAAGTATAAGGTCAACAAAAGGTTAGGGTCTGCTGGAAGTACTTTGCTGTGACAAATTTATCATGACCATGATCTCTAAAGGAGTGCACTGTTCAAACTTAGTATCTAGGGTATAGAGTTGAGTCCAGAAGTGCAAACGTGAGTTACTGGTAGTTGCAAGGAACTTGTTAATTTCTTGTGACATAACATGCCTGTAGGTATACGAAGCATCATCAGAACCAGTATTACCCCCCCCCCCCTTTTTCTTTTGAAGTTCAGTTGTACAAGTACTCTATACAGCCTTAGGCTGCATATACATGTAGTGATGTGTTTTGCAAGGTCTGGAATGGAGCTTATGGTAGCAGGAATGAATTGGTACACATCCATTTAGCTGCATAGTATGACTGTGTGCTTTGACCCACCACTGCAACAGTGTACAATTCTATCAATATGGGTGAAAGATAGTTCAAGATATAATTTACCTTTTCATTATCCTCTTGGCTACTGCATGATCAAATTATAACCAAATTTTGCAGAAATTATACTCATTGGTCAGTAAGGAATACAGGGCCCCGTTTCATAAAACTTGTTATCAGTGACAAGTTGTTATAGTTGTGACAAGCTACTGGAATCCTTGCATCTGATTGGCTAAGAGCAAATTTGTCATAGAAATGTGGCAGTTGTCACTGATAACAAGTTTTATGAAACGGGACCCAGGTTATTCAAAAAAGGAAATTTCTAGCCTTATTTTCATCATTTTGAAATGCTTCAGATGAGATAACAACCAACTCGACAGGCAATCACTGTTGGGAGTAGGGAATGCATACTTATTCGAATGATACACATGGTCCACTGTGTTACCAATATTACAATAATTTGTCCAGGACTTTGTTAATTATCAAGACACTCTTGGACACATTTTGGCCACGCTACAATATTAGTCCTCACTTTAAAAACTATCTATGTAACTTGAAAGCAATATTGTATTGTGCAAACTGTATTATGGTTATACTTCTAATACTTTATTATCCTGGCAGTATTGTTAGCTCCATTTTACCAAGGAGCATAAGAATTAATGCAAGGTAACATTTTGTGTGTATGGGTAGGTATTAGTGAAAACAGGTGAGATTTGTATACACTGTAGTTTAAAAAAGTAAATGAGAACATTGCTTTGTTATAAGAATTATTGAAAGTAAAGCGGCACCGTAATGGTGCAGTTAACTAACCATTTTGATGGAGTTCTGTTTACAGTTCTTTTCTTCTTTCTGAAATAAATTGATTGTAAACAGGTTTGATTTTTTTTTTTCACTCAACTCTGCCTGTTATAATATGATTTATATACTGAATGTTTTGCTACTATTGATGTACTGATGATTTGTTGTTGTTGTTGTCGAAATGATTGTATTTTGTTTGTGTGTGTGATTTATTTTGTCTCACTGTATTTTTGTCCCGGCCGAACGAGTTCGAGCAGAGGACTATGAAACGGGCTCCGTACGTGTGTGTGTCCGTGCGTCCGTGCGTCTGTGTGTGCATCCGTGTGTGATCAAAATGTTCAATTTGCTACTTCTCTGTCATTTATGAGCCAATTTTGATTCTGTTTGCTTTATATGATAGCACTACATGGGAGCTTTGAAACTTCTACACAGAATTTCAGTTGTGACCTTTGACCTTGACCTTTGACCTATATTGTGCATTTTGCTACAAAATGCTCCTCCTTTGCCATTTCTACCCTGATTTCGATTCCGTTTACCTTATGTGATGGCTCTAGGTGAGGGCTTCAAAACTTCTACACAGAATTTTGACCTTAGACTTCTTTGACCTTTCGGACCTTGATTTTTGACCTGTATTGTACATTTTGCTACAAAATGCTACTCCTTTGCCATTTCTAACCCGATTTCGATTCCGTTTGCTGTATGTGATGACACTAGATGAGGGCTTCAAAACATTTACACAGGATTTTGACCTTTGACTTCTTTGACCTTGATTTTTGACCTATATTGTACATTGGCTACAAAATGCTACTCCTTCGCCATTTCTAACCCGATTTCGATTCCGTTTGCTTTATGTGATGGCACTAGGTGAGGGCTTCAAAACTTCTGCACAGAATTTTGACCTCTGACTTCTTTGACCTTTGACCTTGATTTTTTTACCTTTATTGTACATTGGCTACAAATGCTACTCCTTCGCCATTTCTAACCCGATTTTGATTCCGTTTGCTTTATGTGATGGCACTAGGTGAGGGCTTTAAAACTTCTACACAGAATTTTGACCTTTGACTTCTTTGACCTTTGACCTTGATTTTTGACCTATATTGTACATTTTGCTACAAAATGCTACTTCAGGCGGGGACATATATTACGCACCGCGTAATTTCTACTTTTCCTTGTTATCGATGTAAATCAGACGCAATTCAGCCATTGGGCTGTGAAGTTTGATGATCAATAAACCATTCATTCATCAATTAATAAACCGTTTATTCATTCATTCATTCATTATTGTACATTGTATTTGATATCTCAAACCATATTCTCAATTTATTATGCATGTGTGTCTGTTGGTCAATGAATTAACTCTTTGAATGCTGTTTGTTTTTTGAACAGATAGCTATTATCTTTTAAGAAGTGTCTTTGATATTGTGGGTCTTACAGACCCTCTGTAGGGATGATATCAGTGAAGAAGAAGATGACATCAGTGAAAATACAATCAACCTTGCATAAGTTGAATAATCGCCTACGTCGAATAATCTTTTAAAGTCCTCTTCTCTTTATATTCTATTGATTTTAACCCCTCATAACTCAAATTTTCTCTAAATCGAGGCTATTTCTTCAGTCCAAATAGATTCGACTTAGGCGAGGTTGACTGTAAATCCAAATTGCAATGGAGTATGGAGATAGTGTTTCTTTCTTTTAACTGCACAGAACATTACCCCATGACTCTCCAAACCATACCAAGCATGACCTCATGGTGAATACACAAAGGAACATTTGATGCATTTCACAATGATGTTACTTTATGGTTCTCAGACATAGTATGCATTGGTAATACAATAAATTTACAGAAAAATAAACTTCATAATAACACACAGAATGTCAAGGCTTTTACAGTTTTTATACAGTTAGACTGCTTCTTGAATTACACTGTACACTCACAGAGCAAACACAGCAAGTACCAAGTACTGGCTTTTCTTTAGCAGTCAATAACAGAAGGAAATTTGATTGCGAAAAGAAAATTGGTTTGAATAACAGTGAAACATAAAAATAGTATGCAATTGTGTCAGAAAAAGACCAGTATTGCAGACATAATGCCATTGTTTAAGAATGCTATAAAGAAATCAAACATGCCATCTAATGAGTACCAGTCATAAACATTATGGTCAGTTGACTGTAATGGCACTTGCATAGAAGTCCATGTTTTTTGTTTCACTTTTTTTTTTTTTCATGAAATGTTTAACTTCTTGACATTGACTCTAATTTTACTGCAGAGAAATCATTTTTTTTTCTCATTCATGAGAAGAGGTTAGCTCATCCCTCCATGCAAACTGAAGAGAAATTGCATGTATGTCTTGTGTGGGTTTGTGTGTGGGTAAATTGGGATTTTTTTTTTTACTATTTCTTTTTTAACCATGTAAGCAAGATTACAGTTCTAGGACAAGATGGATATGTTGAAATGCTAAAAAAGCTGTTCTAGTCATCATAGTTACTTTCTAAACATCAAAAGGTGGCAAATTTCCTCTCGATCCAATTACTTACAATAGATTTTTCATTGAATGAACAAATATGTGTTTCATCCTGTATAAGACTGCAGGAAGAGGCACTGTTCATGTGCTGTCAAATGAACACAAGTTGACTTCCTTAAAAAAAAACCCCAAACACTAACAAACAAAACAAACAAAAAACTCATACAATGAATGCTGCAAGTCACATGAACAATTTCAGTGCAGTAGAAAATGTCAATACAGAGTCTACTAGTGTGACTTAATTTTGATGAGGTAGACTTAATCAAGGTTGGCTATGTGCAAAACACAACCCTCTGTCTACTCATGTGATCTGCAACATCATGTCAATACATTTTTGTGTAGTTAAACATGTTATGGTAAATATAGGGAAGTAATACTGCTGCGGCTATTACATTATTCATAACACATGCACACAGACACCACTTTTTGTGTGCTTGCCAGTCACTTTGTTCTGTACATATTTGATCATCCCACAAGAACACATGCTCACCTACATTGTATGTATACATATATTTAGAATAAATGCAGTGTTTGGAATGATTATGCAATATACAGATTGGAACGCTCAAGTATTTGTCAATTTTAGTTGGAAATGACGGCCAAATACTTCTTTACTGTGGTGCAAATAATATGTTGCAAAATTTGCAACAATTGGCTAACATTGACAAATTGTTTTACCACTGGTGTCATGCAGAAGCCCCCCCCCCCCCCCACCCCCGACAAATTATTTCCATTTTCAGAGTACATGTATTAATATGTTTGTGTTGTCCCTGTCAAGAAAAAAAAAAAAAGCTACAGCAATTTCGTCTCAACCGTGAATGACATTTTACATCAATAACAATGAATAGACTTCATGTTGCACTTAACTGTACCATTAATTGTTGCATGATATCCCATTACTGATATGATAGCTCCTAGGAGCAGTAAATAGCTACACATTAACAGCATCAAGCGGCCCCATTTTCTACATGAAAGACAATATTTCATTTCCTAGGCCATTTTTTTTATTTTTTATTTATTTATTTTTTTTTTTGCTAAAGGTGTCTAATAGCTTCATTGTGTACTCCTAATTGTTGCAGTATCACTGCCTTGCAGGGCACTTTACAACAAAAAGGTCTATTGTCACAAGAAACTTTTTTTAACCATTGAGTTGGCCAGATCCTGTTACCATCAAATTTTCTCTAGTGGGAAAATAATCGTGATAAGCAATAACAAAAACCTTGGGTGGTTAACATTCATCTGCATCACAGAGAGGTACAGTTAAAATGCAGCGGAGTGGATAAGATGGATGGAATAGACAGTACTGATTTGCATTTTGCCAGAAATGACAGCCAAATATTTGCCTTGTTCACCATATTTATTTTGTACTTACTTTGCACACAATAATATACATCAACACAAGATTCATTAACCATGAAAGGTTGAAAAGGTTACAGTCTTTTCAAATAATCAACTGGTCAGCATGATGTGGACATCACCATGTCCACAATGTCAAGGGAATGGTGTCTAGGAGCTTTCTTGCTCCTTCTCTTCTTCCGCCTTGTCCATATTCTGGATCGTTGTGCCCAGGATACCCTCAATGTCTTTAATAACAAACTGAAAGAGAAAGGAAAATAAATAATACTAGGGTGACAGGGCTCAATGTACCTTGGTACGACCAGTTTGAAAATACTAAGAAAACAGCACTACATACCATATTGCACTACTAGATTAAAAATGAGAGCCAAAAATCACTGGTACAGAACATTCCCACCCAAGAATTATCAGTGACTCTTCTTTGACTTATGGTAAACAGACACCTAAAGAGAAACTCTGCACCAATCATAGTTATCAGGATGTGGAATAATTGCTATAAGGCCTGAGCAACAATCGCTTTGTATTTCATCATGTATTTGATCTTAAAAATGTCCTATAAATCACCTGAACTGTACAATTTTTATTATGTGTCATGGTGGTTAGTATCAGATCTGAAACAGATAAATTCACTCTTCAGAATAAAAGAAATAGTTTTCCAATACACACAATAACCTCATTGGAGTTGTTGTAATTTGAGTCTAAATAATTTGAGAATCCTAAGGTGCTGCTTTTTCCAATCTAGTAAATCTCATTGCAGAACAAGCATGCCCCATGCAAGTCATCTTAAAAACAAATAAACAAAAACCTCTCATCCCTACTATTTCAAAGCTGATACCATGCAATTTATAGTTAGAATACTGACCAACCCTGAAGCCATCTTCATAATACTGTAAAACCAGAAATGTTTGCATGCACTTTAATTTTGCGAATTTCACGAGAGCCAAGATATGCAAAATTGAAATGAGCATGAAAGTTCTTGTCTACAGTTTATGTATTGAATGCCGGTGGCAATTTGCAAAAAATTCACGCCGCGAAAAAGGCCATTGGCTGCAATTCGTGTAAATCTTGTGCATTTCTTGCTTTACAGAAACTACCATTGCTACTCTGAGGTTCTGAGGCCACCATGTTTTGCCACAAAGTTTTATTCTACTCTCGACTTTTAAGTTCCTTTTGATGGCTTGAGCCCCTCATATGTTACTCCTTATTCATCAAACCATCACAAACTTGTAGTAATTCTCTTGCTTATAATTTTTCCTGTCATTTTACAGCTTATACAAATGTTTCTCCTGAGTAAGTGTCATTAAATTCTTTGAGTCTACAGTAATCCCAAGTTCAAACATATTTTGAACTTCTCATCCCTACTGTTTCAAGGGTTGGTCACTATTCTAACTATAAATTGCATGGCATCAGCTTTGAAATAGTAGGGATGAGAGTTTTTTTTTTCAACTTTGCAAGAGGTATTTGCTGTTAAGAATCATCATTGATTGATAATAGTGGGCCCAACCCTGACCCTGATGCTGCTCTTACCTTGAAGTTAGTTTGGCCTTGCATGTTGGGGGCTGAGATCTCCTGGTGGATGACAGACAGGTTGCGGGCAAAGTTTGCGAGGGCACCCTGAAGCTGTTCTCCCACAGCTAGCATCCCAATGCCCTCACGCTTAAAGCTGTCAATCAGTGTGAACACAGTGCCCTGCTTTTCCTGCAAGATGTGATGGAAATACATCTCATTAGACATTTATTGTCACAAGAACTGTCCATGGTTTAATTGCAATGATAATAGTATTAAAATTCATCATCCCATGTAGAAATCACTTGGTCCCACAAATGAAGCAATTTGACGGTAATAAACTCGCCTGCTATAACGAACGTATGGTATCAGTGAAGCTCCACTTTCTGATTCTCTTACTGCCACTTCCTTGAACGACAAAATATCCTAAACTCAGTGTCATACATACATGCATAGTGGTATTTATTCTTAAAAAGAACAGACGGCACACTATTCAGTCATACAGTAATTGGTGAAACAATTCGCAGCACAAGAGTAAATCATCACAGAGGGTCACACATAGCAAATGGACTGTTTTACGGAGGGCCAACAGTGAGGCCCCAGTTTGGATTCAAATTCAGAATATCATAGAAATAAAAGCCACAAGCATACTCTTGGAAGGAAAAGCTTTTATCTAGACCACTGTGATCCAAGTCTCTATGACCTCTACAACACTGAGGGAATGTTAATGCATGTAGAGTAGCTGCAGCTGCAGCTGAAAAGGAAAAAAAGTGAAGGTGGCATGCATGCTGCTCATCTGGACGTTTGTACAGTATTAAAGAAAGTATTGTTCAAAATACCCTCTCCCCTTTTAAAATGACAGTAAATTATCAAAAGAAACTTCTCCAGTATTTCACTCCAATGTCTCAATGTAATGACTTGTGTGACAGGTATATGAAAAAGCTGTCTATTAAAGTGAATTTCCACTTTCCAATATGCATGAATATTTTTGGATGATAACTGTGACTTATGTACTGATTTATTCTGCAAGTGTCATGTGAACTAGTGTGCGACTATTTGTCTATTCAGTGACTATTACACAAGGCCTACACCCACTCAGTCGGCAGCATGATCTCCATTGCCAGTTTATACAATCTGGCCATAAGTCTACTAGGTTGAATAACGAAATAAGATTGAAATGCGTGTAAAAACCATACGTTTCACACAACAAAGGATACCTTTATGTCGTAACCAATGCCATGAGCCCGGCACATCTGAAAGAACACACTGTAATGGATGACCGTCAAGTTGGTGTGTAGGAGGCGGGTGCTCATGACAGCATATCGTGATGGGTTAGCTGGCGTCTGCATCAAACCAATATTCCAAGAGAAAATAAGATACAAGGTTTTCAATCAGTATTACTAAAACATAAACAAAACAGGAGTAAAGATATAGCACACAAAAAACAAAAACAGCAGAGACTCAAACTTAAGAATGGACAATGCCTTGTATTTTCAAACTTGTAGATGAATTCTTATGGTGGTGGGCAAAGTCCTCTATGCTTTAGTGCACTCACAAATTTTATAATCAAAATGACATATGCTCTTAACCAGGGCACTGCAGGTACTTACCAATATGCCTGACAGTTTGATGAACTGGTGCTCAAAGTGCTTCTAGTCAAGCATCACTACTATAGGCACTTAACATGTACTTCAACATCTCTGGCAAATAGCTGTATTGCTGTTACCAGCTTAAAATTTTATGAGGACACATACAAAATCAACTGCTAGTCATGATGATTTGGTTAATGAGAGCTATGCAAAATTTGCAAAATTTGCAGTCATCCAAATTCCATACCACTGTTTCTCCCAGTTAAAGGAAGTTATGACAAGTTCTGCCAAGGAGTATACACATAGATAACTCAATTTTTCTGTGCTTTGCTTGTACAATTTCCTACACAGGATAAATGTAATATGCCATAGTCTCACCTCTGGCTCAATGTACTCAAACTTTCTCCTTAGTGGGGTCTTCTTCTTTTCTTTTTTGACTGGTGGCACATTGAAGACATAGTTGTCAGTGTCCAAGGTGCCTGAGGTAACATACAGCATTAGCTGTGTCATGGCCACACTGTCATCATACCACAGGTTCAGATCCACAGCCCACAACTTCTGTTCTTGCTGCAGATAAAGATGGGACAAGAAAGACAGCTTACTTAATATAAATTAATGTTATGTGTCTGCCTTGATTACATGTAGTGATGGTGTTTCTGAGAAATGTACAATAACATGCAAACAGATAACGTTAACATGGAATTCTTCACCGAGGAAATATTCAAAAATTTTGTGCTCTGCTGAATTTGTGCAATGATAGACAAAACACTCAGGAGATATCTCCACATAAATCCTCTTGTATGCTAAAACATGAACCAGCAATGTGGACTGAAATTGGTTCAGTACCAAAAAAAAAAAAAATAATAATGAAAAATGCACAAAATTTTCCATCTTTTCAGTATGTCACTATCTGTCATCACATTTTAGTCTGCTTTTAAATGCTTTAGTTTGACATCCAAAAAGGAAAAGGACATCAAGATGTAAACATGTATGTGACTGAACATTTCTCTTCACTGAAAGCTATAATTTTTTATCTGTCTGAGCTATTTGTCGAATGTTCACCCCTTGGCAAGTAAAGTTCCAACAACTGTGTAAACTTTGCAATGTTCATTTCTGCCATTTCAAATTGTGCAGACGATATTTTTTCATCATAGTTGTCCACACATCTTTTTATGCATACAAACTAGTTTTCTAATAGCCAATTTGAAGTTCTTACTGTTGGCAGTCAGAAATGAATAAGAAGTGATACAACAAATTGTCCGCTGCTCCAATTCATGTATGCTGCAGGAAATAATTGCTCTCTCTCTTAATAACTATTGGCCCAAACTGAGTTATACATACCAACACAGGGTCTATGAAAGTGACAAAGTCGACAGCAAAGTAGCCCATGACCCCACGCTGCCTGCAGCACTTGGCAATCTTCATGCACGCCTCATTCAGCAAGCTGGCATCTACTGATGACTGGGGCACTGACAGCCCCCAGCAGTTGAAAGGTGAGTCTGCATGGATCTGGTCACCGGCTGAGATTATTGAGGTACGTCCAGTGGGCTCTATCAGTATATTGACCGTCAGGGATGTGACATTCTCGGATGGGGGACAGGCCTCTATCACGCCACCTGTGCAAAGCAAACATAAAAAAAAAAATTAGTACTTGGCCTGTCTGGAGTAAATCTATTTTGTTTCTAAAAGTTACGACTTGGCTTAAAGGTCTTGTTTTAGCAAAGAGAATCTGTGTGACACAATGTACAGGAGTTCATCTGACAACTCTGGATCATCAGAAGGCAGTTTTCCCATTTTGCTAGACCTTTCAGCAAGTCTTGACACTCGTCACCACTGTAATCTGATTCACAGGTGTAACAATGCTTTTGGGAATACAGGTTCTCCATCAAAATGGTTACAGAACTACTCACTAAACAGAAGGCATATCATGCCACACTTGACAATATAAACTCAAGGACAGCTAATCTCCACTCTAGGGATCATCAGGGATCTGATTGGGCCAGCAATGCTTCACTGTGTGTCCAGACACTTGAAAATTAAACAAACAGGCATTACACGCCATGTACACGGTGCACAAAGACATGTAAATTAATGCAAAATTTCATCCTCCTTGGAGACATATTGCTCAACAGAGTTCAAATAAAGTTTGGCAGTGCATAAAATATTGTAGAATTGTTTACATGACTCTAACTATGAAAAAAAAAAAATGTGCACCAAACCTTAAAAAACAAATCATGAAGGATGACAGAAGCAAGAGGAGCAGTGACAAAAGCTCATGTCAAACTTGACTTCATACCCTTTGAAAATCTGCTCAAGAGCTGTGGGTTGAGGTAGAAAACCATACACAATGATTATGGTTGGTCTGACAACATTCACTCTTCAAAATCATGGAGATTTCAAAGAGCCATTAGGTATACACTTCTGTATTACATGAATCTCAGTGGAGAACAATATCATATTCTCTGGTCAAGATATGCCAAAGTACGATCTTCAAACTATCATGGAGCCTCCTGTAGAATCAGGGAGACTTAGCAGCTTTGTAATAGGATGGAGGAATGTACGTTTGATACAGTACCTTGACTGAGGAAGGCTTCCAAGAACTTCTCCCACGATGGGAAAAGCTTCTTATTGACTGGTGTAGCATATTCAGCTAGGATGTCAGGAATCTCTGCATGGATCTTGATAAACGCTGGCTCCTACACAGGTGGAAATTCATATTACAGACTTATTATTTTGTTCATTTTTTTTTTTTCATTTGATTTGCTTGCACCCACTTTACAGTCTACCCACAGGAGATTGGTTCTTTAATATAGGAAAGGGTGTATTACACATATATATGTAAGAGAGGTAATTTATCTTAAGAGTCATTGAAATGCAAGAGCTTCTTCCTGTATCACACATGTAAATGTCAGAGAATTAATTCATCTTAAGAAGTGTTGAAATGCAAACCCCTTTTCATTCACATGTTTGCTGAATTTTTTTTTTTTTTTTCACTGCCCTAAATTAAAATGAAATAGAAGGGCATGAATCAGGAGGTAGACATGACTAGACTCTTGCCTTCACTGTTATTGCCAAAGTATACTTCAGAGTAACAAGAAGCAAGGTAAAGATTTAGCATACACAAGGTGCAGACTTCCACCTGTGATGCTGCTCAGGTTTGGAAAGCTTACCTGTGCCCACTTCTTGGTCCACTTCTCACCATACCGCTGCTCTTCCTTCCTTGCCCAGGCGTGGCAACGGAGGTTGGGAGTGATGTCACAATAGGCTATGCCCCGCCCGTCAAACTCGTCATCTAGCTTGAAGAGGTAGCGCTTTGTGTTCAGATTCTCAGTCACCAACTGGGCAAGGCTCTCATGTAACTGGAATAGGATAGGAAAAAGCATATAGGTCAAACGTGTGGTTATACTGACAAGCATACAAATTGCATATTTGAACAAAAGAACAGGTATAACACAGATTTATCTTTTATTCCAATTATTTATCCCTATCCCCCTTTTTTTTAGAATCCAGATGTAAATAACCAATATTTCACTATATAACATCGTATCTCACAGCATTACAATTGTGTAAGATTGTTGAAATATGATAATTTGTGAAATGGTGGTAGTGAGGCTTCAGTCTCACATATGCTTTAAGCTATTTTTTATTGTTTTTCTTTACTGTGGTATCCCTTGAAGGTGTCATTATAAACATAACAGAAACTACCTCTTCACAAGCATTGCAAACAAACATTCTTCAGCTATAAGGATACCTAATACACCACACAATTTGCATGCATTACTGTTCATATGCTCCACTTCAGCAACTCTGACTCACCTGTCCTGGGAATGATTCTTGCAGTTTTGTTAAGGAGGGTTTAAGGAAGAGGACAAAAAGTGAGGTTTGTGTACACCTAATAGAGTATGATGGACAAGGGATGTTTGGTTTCAGATGATGAACAATGCATATAAGAGTGGACAGATTGTATGATTAGAAATTCAAAACACACAAAAAGGCTCTTCAGCTATGGCTCTATTACCTGCTGTATGCTGTAGATGTCATAGTCTGAGGGAGGAATATCCACCTTGGCACTGGTGAAGATCCTCTTTGAGCCAGACTTTGTGGAGTAGAGGTGAGCAACCTCTGGCTCACTGCCAAGGATGGGTACATCTAGAGAAGAAGCAGAACATTTCCTATTCAACTGCAATGTCATTAGAGTTCATATTCATTACAACTCCTTCAAATAATCATGCCAGGAACATTTTTTTTTTCTATTCTATTCTACTGTCTTTCTGCCTTTTCACATATATACATCAAAGTCATACTTCATGCGAGTTTTCAGCTAACTACTTTTGTTCAAAGTTGTGAACAACATAGACTGGGCCAGGATGTGTGAATGTGTTCCGGACCCACAGCATCTCTAGGTATGAAATGGAGTGAGACCCATACATGTACACTGTATCATGTACATGTGAGGGCATACCGTTATTGTCCCCTCTGTACACAAAGCATAACACTGTCTCTCACAAACAAACATAAAATCACAGTTCTGTATTTTACTGTACACAGTGGAAACTCGATATAAAGAGATCTGATATAACAAAATACCTGATATAACAAATTAATTTCTCCAGTCCCAATGAAATTATTTCCTTTGTTTTGTATTGTCTATTGACCACTGATATAACAAAATATTTGATATAAAGAACTGTCTTGGTCCCAAGGATCTCATTACACTGAGTTTCCATTGTTTGGGAAAGTCTGAACCTATTCTGATGATAATAGTCAAATTTCTGAGTGAAACCCGGGTGATGTGGTCAGCCATGCACACACACTTGCTAGGAAAAAACATCAAAATATGACGTGAACTATGCTGTAACATTCCTATTCACAGCTTGCAATTGTCAGCAAAATACACCTATGTAACATGTCAAGTCAAACTCTGGAAATGATTGAGTGTCTATATGGATGGTCTTCAGTAGTCATTCTGGCTAATTGGATAATGGTAAATGAAAAGGATTATGACCCACCCCCCCCCCCCAAAAAAAAAAAAAAAAAAAAACACACACACACTAAAAACAAAACAAAACAACCAAAAACAAACAGACCAACAAAACAATGGACTTGCACCATCACTAGCCTGACATTCTGTGTTCTTTATTTACCTTTTTCCTTCACATTATTGGCAACAATGGAAACAATGGAAAGTATGCTCTTGATTTTCTTGATTCATGGTCATTACTGTTGTTTTCAAAAAACACCAAATTATTGGTGTTATTTCAAATAGATATGAACATATATATGACTCCATTGCTGCATTCATCCTATACAATATTACTTACGTTTCTAATAAGACAAAGGAATTTGTTTCTCTCTTACCTAACTCCTCTGCCACTGCCAGGTCATCCTTATGCATAACACCAGGAACCACATAAGCCTCCTTGCCAGCAATCAGATTTTTTATCCTCCTTAGCGACCGTGGGCTGTACTTCAGGTACGTTGCTAGGCACATACTATGGGTCTGAATGAAATATTGATGCAGAGAAAGAGCAAAATATCAATGTCTATGTATATGTCATTGCATTCCCTGACAAAGAGATAACAATGAACGGATTTATTACTGTGATTCTGTGTCTTGATTCCACTGGATGGCTTGCATACTTTCACAGGTCTATAGATAATATATAACCACAAAGATTCAAATCTCTCATAGACAGAAACATCTTCTAGCTCATACTCAATATCAGCGAGTTACTGAGATTTCCACATATGTAAACAATTGTATAATAAAACTGCCTGTGAGGCTCCCCCCCCCCCTTTTACAGGTCTTGCCAAATTCTGTCCCTCATTCATGAGATATTCCAGATAATCAGAAAGTTTACACCTTATTGCTCCCTTATCTCTAGCCCATGTCCTTCTCCATCCCACCCCACCAAAGATAGAAAGAAAGGACTGCCATCAACACTGTGAGTTCTTACAGGGAAGCTGTTGATGGCCTCAGGGATGATGATCTTGAAGCGGGATGCCATGTCTTGCTGGTCATCTACACTACCGCTCTTGACTGCATCTTTCAGGCCCAGGAGCTTGTTGTAATATTGAAGGGTCTCATCATTGAGCAGCACCGGTGAGATATAGATCACCTCCACATTGGGGTCTGGAGTAAACAATATTTAGGAGAACAGGCCACTCATTATCCAGTTTATCCACCAGAAAAAACAAACAAACAAACAAACAAACAAAAAAACCCAAACAAACAAGATACTGTAAAAATGAATATTTTCGCGGTGTTGAAATTTTTGCGCACTTCATGCAACTAGAAACTAGCGCAAAAATAAAAGCATGCAAATATTTTTGCTTGACATATACGTTCCAGTAGCTGATGGCTTGATTCCGCTGAATTAAGAATATGTGAAACTCTTCTTACCGGGTCGAGCATTAAAAATTAGTCACACAAAAATATCCACTTTTACAGTGTTGAACAGGATGTGTAACTTAAGTCTTTTGCAAGTGTACTGTATCACATACATACATATATAAAAATGTGCGCATAAAATGCACCCTTAGAAGTATAGATATGCAAATATTTGCACACAAATACAAAAATCATTTTCTGAAATGCAGCAAAATAAGGTCATGTGCTGAGGTGATATGGAAAGAGAAATTATCAATCCATAGTGTGTATCTTATGTCATACTTTAACAGTCACTTACAACATGCACAATCTGCTATAACATATGGAAAACTGTTGAAACTGGTGACATATCAGTCATGAAATTAAACACATAGAAAACCAAGTCAGTTTTTCATTGCTAAAACCCATCAAGGTTCAGTTAGCATACCATGCAAATGAAGGCATCATGCACACAAAATAATGCCTGTAGTACATCCCTGCGAACACAAATAAACGATATTACACATACTTTGTCACTTTAACCAAGGCATTTTATGATTTTATGTGTACTAGAAAGATGCAAAAACTCATCACATGTCAGTTTCAACATGAACTGAATTATGCAATGGCAAATAAATTCATTTCACCACCCCTACCCCCCCCCCCCCCAAAAAAAGTGTCCAATTTCATACAAAATAAATTATCCTTTTCACAGGCAAAAACCAAACTTCAAAAAGTAAATTTTCATACGCCTACTTTATGTTTCACATTCCATAATCAACCAACTTTTCTCGGCCAAGCTTATGGGATGGTGCTTCACTGTTGTGACCTTTCAACATGCCAAGAAGGCACTGCAAACTGCACTTCATGTAAATATTGCATAGACCAATGCACGACACATTAAAGGGACTGTACAGTACTGGTTGAGGTGGGGATTCATGTTTTCAACATTCCTAAGTGAGATATTGAGAAACCTCTTATGAAATATGAAAGAGCATGTAATTTCAAGAATGATTCAACATTTACTTGATGAAAATTGGTTTTCAAATGGCTGAGATATCCAAAAAATTGATAAAAATAAAAGGCGACAGGCCACGCTTCTTATTAGGATCTCTTTGTTTCACCTTGTTTTGGGATATCTCAGCTATTTCAAAACCAATTTTCATCAAATAAACTTTTGATACCCCTTAGAATTGCATGCCCCTTGACATCTCATAGAGTAGTTTCTGAATATCTCGCGAAACGTTAAAAGCTAAATCCTCACCTCGACCAGAACTGTTCACACCCTTTAACTGTACCTGCAAGGTATGTGCAGAAATGATCACACAGAATTAAATTCCTATAAGATACTTAAAAAAAAAAAAAAAAAAAAAAAAAAAAAATGGGTCTTGTAATGGGCCAACTAATCATTTTGTAATTTTCTATTTCCCCTACCTTGTAAGTCACACAATCTTGCCATTTGCTGGTTCTGTTGGATGTTGAAGTCCCCAATGGTTGACCTGATCTTATGTGAGTAGCCTAGTGATGGTATGTGTATGAGGACCCGCCTTGACTGCTGGATCCGGTCCCATGACTTTTGAAGCAGCTGCACCAATTTGGGACATGGAATAAAGAAAGACAAAAACAAACATACACAATGAGCAAAGTTACATCTGAATGTATGCCAGTGAAGAGTGTGCATGAACAGAAGCATGAAAAGATTAACCCTATTCTAACTGAGGGGGGTCATATTGACCCCCCCTCGAGATTTCGCGCCACGATTCCGCAACAAAATGTGTCGTTTCATGACTTTTTTCACGAAAGTCTCCCGCATATTTTGAGACCAAATTTGCGACGTCAGGGTACACCGTTCTGAAGTTGCATAATGTTTTGCATATGCATGTCAACCCCAAAACAGCTCAAAGTCATGATATTGTGTGCAAATCCAATGCAAATTGTGGGGTTTTTTTGAAAATTGACATAAATTAGATTATTTCTACCTTAAATCATTGAAATTAATCAGTTCTAATGTAGATAAGCTTGAAAAAGTGACTGCAACAAATTTTGGAAAAAAAAACCGATAGAAAACAAAAGGTCGTAAAAACAAAGAATACATAAGAAATTAACAAAACAATAAAAAACAAAAGAAAATGATTTTGATTGTGCCATTCTTTTTTTACAAGAAAAGTGTTTAACGTGTCTTGAGGAATTCTGACGCAAAAATCTAGCAATCCTTCAGTCTTTTTAATGGAGTTACAGGTGAAAATATGACTTCATGCATAAATTTGCATAATTAATTTACTATGAATAAAAAATCAATATTTTTGTATTATACATCTGACTCTATGTTCAGGCAAAATTTTGCGGCAATAACGCCATCGGCAGCCGATATCTGAAGGGGGTAAAGTAAAGATTTGGTCTCAAATAGCCCAGTTAGAATAGGGTTGAAGTGAATACAGATCTAAGAGAAGAATACATCTTACTCTAGGATCATTCATGCAGGAAAACCTCACATGAGCATATTCTTGCACTGAATAGTGACTCACCTTAACCCTTCTCCTGAATGAATCTAGATGATTTTTCCTGGTGATCTTGAGCTGCTGTTTGACCTTTGACATCTTGACATTCATAACCCACGTGATTGCAATGACACCAGCAGCCCACTTCTTGCGTCGATATTCCAGGTAGGCAGTGCGATCTTTGTGCCTAGTGCACCAGATGGAATAAGAGGAATGTGCAAAGAAATGCAACTTAAAGGACAAGTTCACCTTCATAAACATAAGGATTGAGAGAATGCAGCAATATTAGTAGAACACATCAGTGAAAGTTTGAGGAAAATTGGACAATCGATACAAAAGTTATGAATTTTTAAAATTTTTGTGTTGGAACCGCTGGATGAGGAGACTACTAAGGCTCGTGATGTCATATGAGTACAACAGTATAAAGAAAATGTAAAGAAAATTCAACATATTTTCACTTTTTTCGCATAATAAAAGAGCACTTGACTTGCCTCTTTCTAAAGGCAATGGGAATAATATTACCCATAACATACATCAGTAACGAGTCAAGGGAATGTGTACTTTTTTCAAAAGATGAAATTTTGTGAAATTCTCTTTATATTTTCCTTATATTGTTGTACGCATGTGACCTCATACACTGCAGTAGTCTTCTCATGCAGCGGTGACTGCACAAAAACTTTAAAAATTCATAACTTTTGAACGGATTGTCCGATTTTCCTCAAACTTTCCCTGATGTGTTCTACTAATATTGCTGCATTCTCTCAATCCTTATGTTAATGAAGGTGAACTTGTCCTTTAATCAACTGTGATGATCAAACCTTTGATGCAAATACATATGCTCGAACTGATTATATAAGTTGTCACTTATTCCACCATAATTGTATTGTTGTTCTTCAGCAGATGTACTTATATTTCATGCTCTATAAGTCAAACACTCATGGGGTGATCCAGCATTTTCTGCTATAGGTCCAAAACTTTGGAATGATCTTCCAACACTCTTCCCCAAAGTTCTGCAACAAACAAATTCAACTCAAATCTTAGAACAGTACTTTATTTACAATTGAATTATCCATGCTTTGACACTTCTCATTGTTGATTAACTTCTCCACTGCTCCTGTGTATCATGCCATGTGTACTTCATTGTCTGTATCAAAGTACCATGAGTGTCAAAAGGCGGATCTCTGCACTACTGTATGCCAGTAGCCACCACCATTCTTATTATCATCATTACTATCTAAATATCTTATGTATACTCATATTGCACACAAATTATTCAAAAATCTGGCAAGATCAGTCAATTGTGGAGTGTGTTTTGGTAAAATATCACAGACCAACTCAGTGAATGTGACTTTTGGCAAACCTGCACACTCACCAAGTGTGACTATGACCAATGTACATTTGGCATGAGCAATAGCTTATCAGCCGGTTTGGTAATACCGGTATCACAGTCACGGGTAAAAGTAAACAGTGATCAATGGCTTATAAGCTAGGTGGGTAAAATTACTGCCATGTCATAACAGAACAACATGCAAGTACGAGGTATTCACACGTGAGTTTTATTTGGGAGGTGTAAAGGACAAATGATTTCTCACATCCGCCAGGTTGCTTGGATCTTGCACACAGCCATGTGCTGTCCGTCCGAAGCCAGAAATCGCTGTCCAGGTTGCTTCATGATGGTGGTCACGTCATCTATATTCATCACCATACTGAGAATGATCTCCTTCGAGGGGGGCCGGTTCAATTCATATTCTATAGCGAGATCAGCCAGTCTGCAGCAGGACAGAAAAGAATGTACTTACAATTAAATCTGATGTATATAGATGCTATTCTGAGCCTAATATGTATGTGATACAAAATGTATGGGATACTTTGAAGAGATAAAGCCAATAAGGCAGAAATGCCTTAAAGGGACATTCCAGACGATTTTCATAATTTCACATCATGTAGTACATAAAGCGACAACTGCATGTATAGATTTGTGGAATTAATTGTGGTTCTTGATCAGAGAAACAATACTTTGAAAAACCTTAAACAAATTACACTGAACAAGGATGATGACATAGGAGGTTCACATATTTCAGAAATGTAGCAGTGCCATTCCATTACAATATCGCTTGCTTGCGAGTTCACCTGTGTATAATCTATGCATGCCTTCTTCTTTTGTTCTGCTTCCTTGAGCCCCAACTCATGCATACTTATGGTGACTCTGCCATGTCATCATCCTTGTTCATTGCAATTTGTTTTAAATTTTGAAAATATTCTTATTCTTCATCCCAGTTATCATAAATTCTGAAACTCTGTCCTCAGTATAACTAATTTATAGTTGTTCAAATGCAAAAATCTGAAAATCATCTGGAGGTCTCCTTTAAAGTGTCTGGGTAGTGTTACCAGCAATAGCAGGTTATTCATAAACAGAGTTAAACAAGGAAAATAAAGTTTAAGGTGTTAATTTAAAGTGGCATATCTCTTGATGCTCCCTATCAGAAATCATGGTAAGAATGACTATATCAATATTCAATTGACATTTGTAGACAGGTAGTCAGTACGGGGTACAAACAGGTGGGGGGAAAAAAAGGTAATTAAGAGGTTTGGCATGTACCGGTACATAAATGAACTTTTCAAGTGTTGAAGCTTTGAATATGAGACTCACCTGTCACCATTGATGAAGGCCAGTGGGACGGTATAATCTGTGAGCAGCTTTTGGACGTACTTGAGCATGGTGACAATGTTACCCCATGACAGGCAATAGTGCTGCTTGAAGGCTAAGAAGTCTTTGGTGTGATCCCGCACTTTGCCATGTTGGATCAAAAAGCGATGGTTGAGATGCTTGAACTCACTGGCTGGAGTCGTGGGAGGGGGCTACATGTGGTAGTAAGAAAATAATTTGTATGTTTTATAAAATATTTTAAAGGCAGTTGTGTCTATCCAGTATATTGTATTAAATACATATTACATATCTGTATATATGCACATACCTGTGATACATTCATACATAAACACATGGATTGTAAACTGACACATATATACCACAAATGTTCTGTCTCTGTGGGTTCAGAGTGCTTTAACACAATGAAGTCATTCATGAACCAAAAGTAATCTATCAAATTTGAAAATCACACAGTGCACTGCAAGAAATACTGCTGAATCCTATTAAATGAGTCATCGGGACATAATCTGTCTCTGAAATGAAAATTATTTCATTGGCAGCTTACTCGCCCTACATGAAATGTACCAGAAGTGGCATGTGAGAGTATGTCATAAATTGTAACTACCTTGTTGAAGGGCCCATCAAATGATTATCATACCTTTGCTACAAAATGTATTTTCAACAGACATATCATTCAAAGCAAATTCTCTCTGTTGGTGAAGAGGTCCTGTACTTACCAACGGGTCTAAAGGCTTAGAATTGACTGGCACCAATTCATGTGACTTGGCAGACTTCACTGAGTGGCCACGAGATCTTGGTGAGGCCCAGGAGACAGTCTCATCACTGGGGACTGTCTGTAGTGTCTTTGGGGTGTGGGGATGGTTCTTGGAGTGGGTTACAGGTGCATCGTGGGATCCCAACAGGGCATTGGCATCTAGTTTCACTGGAGCGATGTTGTAGACACCATCTGGATACAATAAAGAAATGATCAAATGAAAATCTGGTGGCTTGTACAAAAACTTTGTTCTTGTTGTGATTTCTTGTAGTTGGGTATTCCTCATCCCTTTGTCTTCAAAATGGTGTGTACATTCCTACTCAAAACATTAAAAAATGCTCTCACCAACAAGCCTATAACAGATTCCACTTAAAGGAGACCTCTGGATGATTTTCAGATGTTTACATTTGAACAACTATAAATTGATTATACTGAAGACAGAGTTTCATAATTTGTGATAATTGGGATGAAGAATAAGAATATTTTCAAAATTTAGAACAAATTGCTATGAACAAGGATGATGACATGGCAGAGTCACCATAAGAATGCATGAGTTGGGGCTAAAGGAACCAGAACAAAAGAAGAAGGCATGCATACATTATACACAGGTGAAGTCGCAAGCAAGCAGTATTGTAATGAAATTACACTGCTACATTTCTGAAATATATGAACCTCCTATGTCATCATCCTTGTTCAGTGTAATTTGTTTAAGGTTTTTCAAACTATTGTTTCTCTGCTCAAGAACCACAATAAATTCCACAAATCTATACATGGAGTTGTCGATTTATGTACTACATGATGTGAAATTATGAAAATCGTCTGGAATGTCCCTTTAATCTACACAGACATCAATTTACACTGCAACCTAGCAGCCCTGGATTGCCAACAAAGCTTACCTTAACAGTAATTATGTACTACATGCACATCAAGGAATGTCTGTGAAGCTTAGCAAACACACAATAAAGAAAAATTTTAATGTGTGCTTCACTATTTCAAAAAAGCAAAAAAAAAAAAAAAAAAAATGTAAATATCATGTGAACTGTCATTCATTTAATGTGTCTTATATTGTTTAATATTTTCCACATCTTACATTCCTTTCTGTATACCATTAAGTATCACTTTAATCTCATTTCTGTAACTATGTAACTTCAAAGGATATGCTTTCCAGTTTGGTAGCAATATGTCATGCACCATATTCATCATTTCAATGTAAGTCAAACACTACCGGAATTGTTGTATTTATAAAGTACCATGAAATCCAACTTTTCAGCTGTGAAACTACCAAACTGAACTATGATTTACACATTTTAACATGTTTTTAATCCTTTTTTTTATTTACAGCAGAAACTGTACACAATCTGCACATAAACTTTCAAGTAAGTGCATTTGTAACTTGCCTCCAAATGGTCCAGATCCTGCCTTCTGCTCCTTCTTCTCCTGCGGATCATGCAGAGTCACCAATCTTTGTCGGACAGGGCTGGGGTCAAGGGTCAACTCAGCAGCAGGTGGGATGAGCCCTCTCTCCATCAGGCTCAGAATACCCTTGCGGGCATCTCGTTCAGTGATTGGTGGAGGCACCATCTGTGCGGTTTCACATATGGGGCAAAGAAGATACAGTGGGCCATATAATGAAAAGGGAAAACTTTATATGTGCATATATATTGAACATCCCCTAGGAGTTAGTAGTCAGTGCCTTCACGTCATCCTTGAGACTGAGGAATCGCAATATAGTCAAAGCCTTCGCTATGACAACTGCTCTTTGACACATTTACACACAATCCTAACATGGAAGACCAAAACCCTTTACACATCATAAAGCATGCAAGATACAGACAGATAACCAATTGACTGTCTGTTAGCTGTGATTAATTTGTTGGTAGCACAGTGCACAGGAAAACATGAAACAACTTCCTGAAATATCTCTCTGAGCTAAGAGGATTTTGCTGAAAAATGCTAGTGCTGTAAAGCTTCTACAGGGTCAATGATCTCCTGAATTCTGTTGAAAGTCATTTATACTTTCGTATACTCTTCAAAACAGGAAATAATTCCACAGCTTTTGAAAGACATTCTACTGTGTGTGTGTGTGTGCGTGGTTTTTTTTTTTTTTTTGTGTGTGTGTGTGTATGTCTTTTGTTGTTGGTGGTGCTGTTGTTGTACACACAGTTCCAGCTGACATCCTAGAATCAGTCAAACTGACGTATGGAAAGAAGCCTCTCTGTAAAAATACACTGACTTGAAGTAAAACTCAGCACCAATTATGAAACGGCAAAGACTTCTTTTTTGGACTGTGCATTGCATGCTACATTTGGCTTCCAAAAGATAAAAAAAAAAAAAAATAATAATAAATTAACTAGAATTATCACTGAAGGTGATTAATACCCCCGCCCCTAGTGTTGCTTTATAGTATGTGATGTCATGAGGGCAATGACGTTAATACCAAGTTTGTGCACAATTTGTCGAATTGGAAACAGAACAATTTTAGTTTACTGTACAATTACAGAGTTGACACCGAGTATAAAACTTACAGCAAATGGAAACATGCTTTCCCCCAGCATCACTACACTTAAAGACCATCATACACACCAAATTTGACCTTCATAGCTTGAATGGTTTATTTTGATACAAAAATGAGTGGTTACCATGGCAACACATTTTCCTTATACTTACACATTGGTGTCTTGCAAAACTACACTTCTAGATCATGATACATACTAAATTTGACTTTAATTGCCTGAATGAAGGAAAAGTTATTCGATCTGCAAGGTTTTGGTGAAATTGTGGTTACCATGGCAACGGTTTGTTTGACAAACACAAAAATTATGTGTTCCACATCTATACCTCAGGGCCATAATGCCTACCAAATTTGGTTTCAATTGCTTGAAAACTGTGGAAGAAGTTCACTCCACAGGCTCTAAAAAAAAATATGCGGTTACCATGGCAACGCATTGTCCGATACAAATACAAAGGACATTTTGCAAATCTACACTTAAAGAGCATCATACACACCAAATTTCACCTTCATGGATTAAATGGTTCAATTTGATACAAAAATGAGTGGTTACCATGGCAACACATTTTTCTTATACTAACACATTGGTGTCTTGCATAACTACACCTCCCGATCATCATACATACTAAATTTGACCATAATTGCATGAATGATGTGGAAGTTATGTGGGTATAATAATAAATAAATAAATAAAATAGAAAAGAAGTTGAAAAGATAATACTTACCTGTGGATCTACTCGGTTTGCCTTTGGTAATACTGCAAGATGTTCTACAGTAGAACCAATGACAACTTTCTGTGGTGGGGGCTGGGTAAAAATAAAGATATGCATACTGTGAATATCATCAGGTTGGACACAAAATGAAAAAATGAAACAATGAAGTCCACAGTTGTGAAGGAGACAATGCTGATCCGTGAAAACTCATAAAGAACAAGGTTTCATTGGAGGTTGCATGTCATACACTTATCAAGACTGAACAAACAAACAAACAAACATCACACGAGACAAACTGCACAGATATCAAAAAGTGCCTAATGTGGACCACAAGGCATCCACTAAGACTGAAATATGTCGTAGAAGTTCTCCATTACAAATTTATGTCTCAACAAAGAGTGAGGTCACTTTCCTATGTTGACATACTGTAAGCATACATAATTTACAATGGCTAAAATGTCAACATTTCATCTCCTTAATACTGGACCTGCTATGCATGATCCTACTGACACATTAGGTTCATATCACAGGGATGATATTAAAGTTTGTTGGAAAAATCTGAAATCAAAATTTTCAGGCAATTTTGATACATAGATAGATGTATAGACTTGAGAAAAAAAAAATCTGAAATCAGATTTAAATCTACAGAACAGCATGCCTGATATCAGAAGACATTCTTACCTTGTGTTTTCTCTTGTCCACAATGAGCGGAAGTGAGACATGGTAAGTTTCACTGATGGCCTTTCTATTCTGAGTGTTTGTTGGATCCCGTAGGAGCTTCATATTTAGGTTGAACTTGCTCTGGACAATGGAGAGAGCAATCAAACAGAATGTTGTCAAAGTCACTTTCCTGGCAAGTACTCTACACAAGACACAGATTGTGGTCTGGAAAGGTAGGTCTAGAAAGCTCCCACTAGGTTCCTATGTTTTGTGTCTTTTTGCTACTTCGGTATGATATGTACACTAATTGCTGAATGTGCTCTGCTGTATGGTTTATGCAGAGTCCATCACTTCATTTGGGAATCAAAGGGGGGGGGGGGGAAGAGACAGAGAAATGTGGAAAGATAGGATTAACAGATGTATAGATCAAAGAATTACACATAAATCAATACACAAAGTTACTATCAAATAGAATGTGGGTTCCAAGGAAGAACCAGTCCATCATGGTTTTTAGAACTCACTGGGTACAATGTCACTAAATCCAAAGGCAAAGACAGAAGTTGCACAAAGAAGAATGACCTTCTTCATTTGAGACATGATTCTTTCATGTGTGTTATACTGCCTATGCACCAATAAAAGAAGGGCCATTTCATACAACATCCCAACACAGAGAGCTTCTTTCTCCTTGGGGTTTATCTCACCTAGGCTACTAGCATCAGGAATATAAAACAGGGCTTGACCAGGCTCAATACCAACGAACCAAGCGGGACAACAGCTACTGTAATAAAGAGCTGGCAGGGGAAAACCCCCAAGACTGAAATGGGATTTGAACAGAATGGGTTGCTGGAAAACAGCTGGCTTAGGGACATTAGCGGAGGGATGAGGGGTTGAAGTAGTCAATTCTATGCCATAACTGTAAATCTATGTTCCAACATTATGTATACGTATATCAAGGCAACTCTATGTCGTAATTTCTTTTCCAGTATGTGTTACATTTCATCATGACAGTTATAACAGATGCACTTAAACCTTTGTAAATTGATGTTTGCAGCAGTTAACCTAAACATTTCAATGGTATCTGGATATGAACAACGTTTTAAAATTCCACTAAATAATCCACATGATTTGTTCTCTACACATATGTGTTCAAGGCAACTGATTAAACCTGTACCATGCAATTTAGTCTCAGGATTTTGGGGAAAAATAGGCAGACCAGTATGAATTTACCTGCTGTCCTGGTGATGGACCAAATGGCCCACCTCCACCTGCTGGTTCAATGGCTGTAAGGCGGTTCCCAAATTTCCTATCAAAGCAATGAAGGATATAAAGATACTACATGGAAACCAGAATGGACTCAGATAATTTGGCATACATAAAGACTGGATCATGACATAAACATAGATACTTTAGATTTATGAATGCATTGTACAGCTTACATGAATTTGCATCTTACATTTCAAGTATGCTGCATGCAGACAAATACTATATGGTGTATATTTGCAACGAAACAAATATTTACATCCAGCCGTCTAGAAATCATCTCAGTATACCTTTCCACATTCATATGAAAGAAGACACCATAACTGCATAACTCAAACTAAAATGTTTGCAATTAAGGACAACAAAAGAAAATTTCTTTTAAATGTAAGAACTATGAATTATGTGATTTGACAGATTACATTTATATGTAAAAATCATCATATTCAGCCAGTCTAACACAGTTATATATCCATATTGGTACTGAAACAATTTTGGTCTTTTAGAAGTTGGACATTGGATGTAAATTCTTTTTGTGATAACATGTAACAAATTATCAATGTTTTGAGTAGTACCAGAATCCAAATAAGTGTGAAATGCAGAATTGCCTTTTTCATATAATGCAAGTAAATGCCTTTGAGGAAATTACAATTGTACATGTACTTATAACCTGCCTTATATTCATTCCAATGGTGGTGGAGTGGTTTGGCATCCTTTGCTATTAAGAAGAGCTCAATACTTTTGTCACTATAAAGGATGTGATTTTCAAACACAAATGAATGATCCCTGCCATTTACCTCATTACATACACGTAACATGTGTTGTAATTTGACTATGAAACACACAGCATAGCATGTAATGTTGTTACAGCAAATTCATTTTATGATGTACATTATGGCACAGCGTACAGTAATTGTTGGTTCAACAGATTTAAACTCTTACCTGTCATTTTTACCAAATCTGTTTGAATTTGGGTCATGAACAGTGCTGAGATCCCATACTGCCTCCCTGTTTATTACAAAAAATAACAAAACAAAAAACCCCAACAAATTAATAAACTTTGAGTGAAAGAAAAATGACAGTAGAAAGAGATCATACTGACAAATGAACAGTGTTTCCATATACATATACAAGCAAGTCCCTGTCATCTGACACACAGTGGACACAAACTGCCAATACAGTCTTTCCTGGGACTTTCATCTGTCTCTCTAGCACTGACTTCTTGTTTCCTGTTTTTGGTTTCGTTTTTGCCAATTAGCTATGCCATATCTGAACAGCAAAATAGATATTGTGCTCTGGCTGCAATGGAAATATGCTTTTTGCTCAAAACATTCGCCGTCATATTGACAGTAACTATCCTACTCTTTTATTTGGCCCCTCCTAGGCCAGGCTGTATGATCTTTCACACAACTCTTACGCTGAGCTGAACATAAAAACATACTTCTCCAAAGCTAAAATGTGCTTTGATATACAGTGTACAATTATAATTGACAGCAGGATGTCTATGTTACAGATGTATAATTCATTCATCTATGGCACTGACTCTTCTCTCCTTCTTTTTAAATCTGTATATCCAGAATAAACAATATTCAATACAACAACAACAACAACAACAACAACAAAACAGTTCACATACGTTGTACACCATTGCAATGTAATAGTAGTCTGTATATACCCAAGTATCATTAACTGGAAAATGTGTAATTTGTACTTTCATTTGGGTTGTTAAAAATACCCATGACATTATTTCACCCCTTCTTGTAATTTTTGAAAAAAAAAAAAATTGATTTGATGTGCACTCTATGTACAGCATAAATATGTACTGGGTAAACTGAACACAGGGCGATCTTCAGTGAAAATGCATTTGATAAAGCATGATATTCCTTGCTGATAATAATATAACATACACAATTACCATTCATTGATGTTTCACATTGCAGAATATCAGTACAAATTACTCACTGTGCAAACCCAGAATCTTGGATCTTTGTCTTTGAATTTGAGTCAACTGAAGGAAGTGTTGTCACTCTGTTGTTTACCACATTCAAGATTTTCTCAGACTGTTCCTGTGGGAATAAACATAAAACTCTGCTGTATCCTCTCATCATTTGACAACATATCATATACTGTACGGGCTGAAATTTTCGCGTACAGATATTTTCGCGAATTGCTACTTGGAGGACATTTTCACGTGTTGTTAATTTCGCGGTTGCGAGGGTCTAACTGCACTTAGTTATTTGCGCATTGTTATTTTCGCGTGTTGTTATTTTCGCGGTTCAAAGGCGATTCGCGAAATTCGCGAAAATAAAACCACCGCGAAAATTTCAGCTCGTACAGTACAACAGACATACGACATATTACAGCTGCTTCCACATTGAAGATCAAACTCCCTTCCAGTGAAGAAAAAACAAACAAACAAAAACTCACATTGCCAGCATAGAAACAATGCTAGCACTCCAAAAGCATGAGGCAAACATAATCATTTCGCCTTTTTAGTTACTTAAAGTAGAATGTAGATACCTATTACGGAAAGGCAGTAAATGACTGCACTGAAGAAAAGCTACATCATAAATATGAGACTAAAGTTGGGAGCAAGAGCAATATGACTTTAATGGCCAGCATCTACATTAATCAGCAAAATGTTCCAAGTTTAGTGCCTCACAACATTAAGATCAACACCAAATTTTCGAATGCACAGACTAAAAGCGTCTTACTGAGATGGGGAAGAGTTAATTTATTAATGTAAAAAACAAACAAACAAACTAACAAACAAGAAGACTACAATGTGAGGCAATGCAGATAGGCAAACAGAACAGTGACCTTGCACACAATAATACCCTCATGTGATACATTGTAGATGCGTGAGACTAAGATGTCAACCTTTCCTGGAGTTTGATTTTGGAAAAGTACTTCACAACACTTTCATCCGTCTCGAAGCTTCTATTATCATACTATGTAATGTAGTTTTATGTAATGTTTTGTTAATTGATAAATCATGATTTTTGAGAAGGTACATCAGAACTTGACGAGTCTCTGTTTAGGATGGCTTAGATAATGAAAAAGAAAGAAAAAGTTACTTTTGGAGCATAATCTAGTCAACATACATCATACATACTACTCTTTCATTGGCACTGAAACAGATTCACACAGTTAGCAGGTCAACCTTTGCAGACTTTTATGGTATGAGAAATGTGCATGTTTTCAGCTGGTGGTTCACACTAATACAAGAACTGACTGAAAATACATGTACAATCCCTTTAATTTTTGCAAGGATTTGTATTAAAGATGCTCATAACAAGAACTAAGCCAGCCAGACCTGTGGATACACTACCTTAATCCCATCCTCTGCCCTCTGGATGGCATTCTCCAAGAGATGTATGTTGACTAGATCCCTGGTTCCTCCAACCAGGCTCTTCTGAAGGAGTTCATCTCGAAGATGCTGTAGGTCCTCCTGCACCTGTTAGTGTTACACAAACAAATCAGGTAACCAGATCATATATCATTTACACATCACAAAATTTCCACACAATATCATACATTATTAGACATGTATGCAATCTGTGAACTTCATAATCGATCTATTGAAGCATTAGATTACAGAGCTCTCTACATACAATGTAGATCTAGACCCCTATGCAGAACTGCATCTGGCGCTAGGCTACATTGTATGTATAGACCCGGTTCTAGGGGTCGTACCAGTAATTCAATAGCTACACAGTAGACCACCTAGTGCGGGTTTACACATGTGTATGCCACAAAAACTTCAGACAATAATTGAAAGTATTTGCAGGCCTAACAAAATTACTGTACTAGGTACTAGTACTACTAACGTTAGAATGAAATAGATCTAACCGTTAGATCTACATTATGTAGGCCTACTTTTTGTCATTTTAGTACAATCAATGTAGGGTTGTGCTAGAGTCTCAAACAATCAGACCTGTCTAAAACAGAACTCTAATGTCAGTCTCTTTCTAACGTTAGACAACTTAACAGCACGTGAGCAGTCTTATCTTGCATAGATCTACCTCCGTGTTGTATATTGTGTGAGACTCTTGTGTGACTTAATTGTGCAGTCAATGATACCACTCCACTATCTATCCACACATCCAGGCCTTAGTTCTAACCTGTTAGATAGACTTGCATTCGATAGTCATGTCAGATGATGAGAATTGCAGAATGCAGTCATTATAAATGTTCGATATCTAATACAACTAACCTACAAGTTGGGGGTTTCTACAACTATAGGCCTAGGGCCTATATGTAATATGGCCCTGTGCGGGGTTATCAAGTTTATTGAGAACCAGTCCGATTGTTTTGAGGTCTTTCAAACTCAGTCAACTCAAAGCGTGGTACGCTCATGGGTGTATGCAAGGGGGGGTCGGGAGGGTCGTACATGTACGACCCCCCCCCCCCCCCAAAAAAAAAATTTTTCAAAAGGTCCACTTTTTGTAAAAGACATTTTTGTTTTTTGAGGGCTTTTTATTCTATATAGGCCTACAACAGGGAAAAAAGTATTGTCAAAAACCTCGTAAATTTCATAACTTAATATGCCATGATTTACCTTATTTCTAAGCCGCACTGCCATGCCGAAAAAGTCACTTTTGTATGCACCAAATGGCAACATTTTAAGATATAAAATTCAAAAACTCCCTACCGTGGGACACCCCCCTCCCCCCGCTCGGTCGCTCCGCTCCCTCGCAAAGGTAAAGGTCCAAAAATTTTGATTACGAGAAAAAATCCTGGATACACCCCTGAGTGTAGACATGATTAGAAAACACTCCGTGAAACTGTTGTCATTCTCGTGATTCTTGACTTGTCTATTTTAAATTCTAGACCTTTCAAACGCCAAATTTATGATTTACAGTCTCGCCTAGCATGAAAGGATTGAAGAAGACAACTGACCTTGACTAAGATTTCTCCGACATCTTCGGGTCGTCGGTCGGCAACCTCTGTCATTTTCACTCTCAGTAGCGAAACGGTTCCAGAAATCTAACGTTAGCTTAAAATCATAACAACATAGGGTCTAGAGCTCTACACCAAATCCGTCTGTCTGTTTCCGAATGGCTCAACACAGAAGGCGGTAATTTACCAGAAAGAATTACATCTTGAAGTGGTTCTTGTTTATAAATAGAATGCCATGCTAAAATCCAGTCGGGCGGGCCTACTGTAGAATACTGGTGCTTTCAATCGCAGCAAATCTCACACGGGTCGGTACGGTTCGCACTTTTTACATGTTCACTTACGTATCGAAGCAACCTGCAAACAACCACTGCTGCGCTGCGCTCATTGTATTGGTCACCCATTCGTGCAAAATAGCCGTCTATGGGGGAGCAGCAAACTTATGGTTCTCCATGTACGAACGTAGAGGACGTTGGACGGATTGTCAACAGATTCCAACCATAGAGCTGTATTTACGTATACAGAGCTCTATGATTCCAACACACCTACCTGTAAGTAACAAACAAAATAGATAGAATAGACAAAGGATTATGCATGTTTTCCGAATCTGTTAGGTGTCCAAGTGGCCAGCTTTAATGCATTTTCCTCCTCATACTCTTGCTATAAAAGAATTCCATGAAACCCAGGCATGAAACATACGTGCTAAATCGTTGTTCTCTAATAAAACGACACTGAAACATGGCAGTCCCTATAAATAACAAGAGATGTCAGCTTTCAAAATAATTAAGTGGCGGATCCAGAGGGGGGGGGGGGGGCGCACCGGGCGCAGGCCCCCTTTTTATTTTTTATTTGTGTGTGTGTGTGTGTTAAAACAAAAGAAATAAAGAAAAGAAATGGGGGCGCATGCGCCCCCTTTAATTTCGCAAAGGCGCCACCCCTTAACTGAATTCCTGGATCCGCCCCTGTAATACATGTATAATGTTGAGCTTGCAATGACACCATCGTTTTAATATAGCCGAGTATTTTTTTTTTCTAATCTGATTATCTTTGGTAGCATGGCAGAGGTTGTATGGATCAAGATAGTCTATTCAAAACAACAACAACCAAACTATACACTTTTGAAATAGCTAGCAAGAAATATATGATTCTGGGGGAAAAGGTTTATAATGATTATTGATAGCTTATGGGCTCAACTTTCATATGACACCAAAAAGTTTAAATATAGTGAATTCATGCTTGAATGAGCACTGCTCACTTTTGTAAAGGGTATGAAAATTAGGCTGCGCAGGAATTAGCCTTCCAATTTTAAGCCCCCGTTCCACTATCACGATCTGGACCCCGATCTGTCTCGATCTAGCAGATCGGGAGAGAGCGGCAAAAGCGTACGGGGATCGGAAGCATCGTAGCAGCAGCGTGTGGAGGTCGGGGTTGGAGCGGGCATTTTTTCAGATCGGGAAGAAATTTTTAACCTGTTCAAAATTTCTTCCCGATCTCCCCGATCAAAATTGACCTATTTTTAGTCGTACGGCAAGCGGGGAGAGCGTAGTGACAGCGTAAACGCAGCGGGGAAAGCGTAGTGACAGCGTAAACGCAGCGGGATGAGCGTAACAAGGTCTTTCTGAGCGTAGTAACATCGGCACAAGAACGGGAAGAAAACTTACACAAAAAAAATGTCTGCCAGAAGAAGATAAGGAGATCGAGAGGCAGAACTGTTGAGGAGGAGGAGGGCATTGTCGCTACACCTGTCAGGGCAGAACATGAAGAAGAAGGGGCTCAAATTTTTGAAGAAGGAGAAGAGATGAAGAAAAAGAAGAGAAGAAAGCAGCAATGCAGCAATCCAAAAGGCGAAGAAAGAGAGACTGCACGTGATGCTTAAAGAGGAGGAAGAGGACTTAGCAGAATTTTGAAGAATTTTGAAATCATCTACAACTGGAGGAAGACGGACTATAAAAGCAAGGATCAAGAAAAAGCCTTGGAAAAATCAGCACGTCTTTGTTTATAACAATGAATTGCTGCAAAAGAACCGTGAGTTTGAGGAGCCTCTTCGAGATCCACAGTATATTTCTTCGGTTCTGCATGCTAATAAGTTGACTGACTGCAGATCGACAGTCGAATCGGGGTACATCAAGGCACATCGGGGCACATCGGGCACTTTTCAGCTCTCTGAACGGGGTGACAGCGTGATAAGATCGTATAGATCGTTCAGAGCGTAGATGCAGCGTGCATCGATCGGATGACATCGGCAACATCGCACTGACAGCGTAGCTACATCGTTCTAAAGCGTAGCTGCAGCGGCAGAGATCGTAATGCCTCATTCCCGATCATCGTAGTAAGAGCGTAGCAAGCACGTGGTAGTCGTAACTGCAGCGTACTTAGAGCGTTCTAACATCGTACCGTGTCCAGATCGGCTCAGGTTTTACCCGATCCTTCCCGATCTGAGAAAATTGTCAAATCGTAGCGAGAACGGCATAGTGGAACAGGGGCTTTACGAGAGGCGAGTCCGTTGGAGCTTACAAAACTGAAGTTGATATGATAGGTAGGGATTATGTAACATTGAATATTCATTTATGGGTTGTAGAAAAAAAAAAAAGAGAATATCAAAGATGTCAGCTATTTATTCTTCAGGTCAATGGGTAACCTAAATAATAATTAGCCAGTAGCTGTGACATTCCTTTTCAACAAAATGTATGTATAACCAGATGGGGATTATGTAAATTCATTATTCAAATGCATTTTGTTGAAAAAGGAATGTCATAGCTACTGGCTACTTATTATTCAGGTTACCCATTAACCTGAAGAATAAATAGCTGACATCTTTGACATTCTTTTTTGTTGTTGTTGACATTACATACTTGAATATTCAATGTTACATAATCCCTACCTATCATATCAACTTCAGTTTTGTAAGCTCCAAAGGACTCACCTCTCGCAAAATTGGAAGGCTGATTCCTGCACAGCCTAATTTTCACACCTTTTACAAAAGTGAGCAGTGCTCATTCAAGCATGAATTATTTTTAAACTTTTTGGTGTCATATGAAAGTTGAGTCTATAAGCTATCCATACATATAAATCTTTTTCCCAAGAACCATTTATTTCTTATTCGGCAGCCATTTCAAAAGTGTATAGTTTTTTTTTTTTGAGACATACGGTATAATCCAATCAAAACAATACAAGTTTGTAGTAGTGTGAGTTGTGTGAGTTATGTGTGTGTGTGTGCGCACACACACACACACACACACATACACATATATATAAATCATGCGAGATACGAGGAAAGAAAAAAACACAATATTTAGCTTCCAAATCTATATACCTCTTAATGTTCCTCCTTTTTTTGGAAAAAGTGCACAGGTTGAAAAATTGGTCTCTGTTGGGAATTGAACATATCAATATAAACATATATGTGAGTATATGCACACACACATCATGTAGGAGACCATATATACACACAGTGTATATATATATATATATATATATATATATATATATACACTCGGTAAATGTTTCAAAAGTTCAGCAAACTTTCCTCGTCATCGTCCGACAAGGTTCTTCCATCCAAGTATGGTGGTGATTTACTTCACTTGGCTAACCAGTTTGTGCAATTCTTCTCTGAGAAAATTCAAAACATAAGGAATGAATTGGCAAAAGTGTCAAACAACCAGTCATCACTTTCATTTCCTTGTATATCACCACGTCCAAATAGCATCCATGCGACAGCCTATGGACCAACCTTTGCAGAATTTCAACCCGTCACCGAGACAGCGGTAAGGAAACTGGTGTTGGCTTCACCATCTTCGTCTTGCAACCAGGATAAAATACCCACATGGCTGTTGAAGAAATGTGTTAATGAGCTGACTCCAGTACTCACACGCATTATCAACCTTTCTCTGATGAGCGGCTGTTTTCCAGATTCCTTCAAGCATGCACAAGTTGATCCTCTTATTAAGAAACCAGGTTTAGATTCAGAAGTATTGGGAAATTACAGACCAATAGCAAAGCTTAAATTTGTTGCAAAGTTGGTAGAGCGAGCATGTGCTAATTGTAGAGATCTTGTTCTAATCTCCAACTCTTGGACATACAGATGACCAATACAGAAGTAATGTTGAGTTACTCATGCTGTGGCATAGCTGTTTATTCTGTAGCATTGTGCTACACGTCTGCTCATGTCTGCAGTCTGCTTGCAACTGAGTGGTCATGGTGTGTGTGTCTACACACTGCATGCATTACTACATAAGTGATGGCAATACATTAATAAGCACATGTATGCATTGATCACAATGTACTAGGTTGCTGTAGTCTTACAAATTCAGACCTACATCACTACATCTCCCTTTCCACCAAAGAAGTAGCATTGATTGATCATTGTCTACTGATCTAAAAAACTTTTCTTTGTATCCGTTATTACAGTACAACTGCTTCACCATGTTCATACTGTCGCATGTGGGTAATGCGACAGTATGAACATGGTGAAGCAGTTGTACTGTAATAACGGATACAAAGAAAAGTTTTTTAGATCAGTAGACAATGATCAATCAATGCTACTTCTTTGGTGGAAAGGGAGATGTAGTGATGTATATCGACTCACTTCTGCACATCTTCATAAAAAAAAGAAAAAACTACTCAGGAATCCATGTTACACATAATGCTTTGATTTCTGAATCCTGCATAGATCACCATTTCAAATCATGACATGGTTACATCATAATATGGATCACCTAGCTTAGATCCTCGCGTGAATTTTACATTTTGTAATCCTTGAACCTGGCTGGTAGACGGGTTTCACGCTGTGGGCGGGTTTGCTGTTGCCATGACGATGGTTTGTCAGCTCCTGGGGTCACAGCTGCTGGGCTGGTTGCACCATGGCGATGAGATGATGCTGCATGGCCAACTTCTGGTTGACGTTGTCTCCTCGGACTGCGAGCTGCACTCACAGGGATCTGGTTGCCAGGCAACGGGGTACTTGCTTCTGCGCTGGATCTGCTTATGGCCACAGGCCTGCTATCAGTCTGGTTAGTGTAGTCTGGCCTGATATGCTGCCTGTTACGTCTGAATAATCTTCCGTTGGGACTCTGGAGGACGTATGAGCGTGGTTCTTCTGCTCTGGAATGCACTGTTGCTGGCTCCCAGCATTTGTTTACTGGATGCTGTACCCTCACTGGTTGACCATTGTACAGCGGTGGGAGTCCCACTGGCCTGGCATGTTGATCGAACTGCTGTTTCTGCTCTTTCTGGCGTTGCTGGAGATGCTGCCGTATGTTGTCAGCATTGGGGTTCCTGTTCACAGCTCTGGTAGGAAGGTCACATTGGAGCTTGCGACCCATTAGCAGCTCTGCTGGGCTAGGCAGGTTTTCGTTGATCGGCGTCATTCTCCAGTGTAGGAGGGCTAGAGGCAGATTGGTTGTTTTTTTCATCATGTTTTTCACTGTTCGTATCTGCCTTTCGATGAAGCCATTTCCTTGGGGGCGTCGTGGAGAAGATGTGTTGTGGTTGAAATTCCACGTCCTGGCAAACTCCTGGAACTGGTGGCTGGCATAGTGTGGTCCATTATCGCTCACTACCACACGTGGAACGCCATGTTCTGAGAATATTCCTTTCATCTTTGTTACAACCGCACTGCTTGGGGCTGGTTCAGGTAGTGTCCTGATGATAGGAAATTTGCTGTAGTAGTCTGCTACGATAAGGTACTGGGTGTTGTTGAACTCAAACAAATCAGTCGCCACGATTTCCCATGGCTTGGAGGGGATTTCATGCTGCATCAGAGGCTCAGATGTCTGCGATGCTTGATGATACTGACACTTTTCACATGACTGGACCAGTTTATCAATGTCCCTGTTGATGTTGACCCAATACACACTGTTTCTCGCGAGTAATTTAGTCTTCTGCTGACCTAGGTGACTGACGTGCAGTTTCGCTAAGATGTATGGCTGCATGTGCTTGGGAATAAGCACGCGGTTGTCCTTGAAGATAAGGCCGTCTCCCACGGTGAGATCATTACGGATGTTCCAGTACGGTCTCAGGTCCGTTGGCAGGTCCTGGATGGTGTTCGGCCATCCAGTGATGATCACTTCCATCAGGCTGCTTAGGATTGGATCCTGTCGTGTTGCTTGTTTCAGCTCGTCTGCTCTCTCTGTGGAGAATTGAACCAGGTCCACCCGCAGCATCTAGGTTGATGGTTTCTGCGTTCTGTTCGTTTGGCATACGTGAGAGCCCATCTGCGAGGGTGTTGTCCTGTCCTCGTTGGTATGTTACATCAAAGTTGTAGCCCTGAAGACGAATAAGCATTCGTTGGAGACGTGCTGGTGCCACTGTTAGTGGTTTCTGTGTCACTTGGATCAAGGGCTTGTGATCTGTTATGATGTGGAATCCTCGTCCATACAGGTAAGTATGAAACCTTTCCACACCGAACACTATGGCTAGCAGCTCTCTCTCAATACAGGAGTACCTTTGCTCAGTTGGTGATAGTGTCTTGCTTGCAAAGGCAATTGGTCGTAGGTGCTGTTGATCATCGCGTTGTAGGAGTGCTGCCCCCAGACCACGCATACTAGCATCACACTGCAGATATACTGGGGCTTGGGTATCATAATACTGCAGAACTGAAGTCGTTGATACTTCATCCTTCAGGCTCTCGAAGGCTCGTTGGTGGTGAACTTCCCACAGAAAGTCTGCGTTCTTCTTCAGCAGGTCTCTTAGCTCGGCTGACTTGGTGCTGAAGTCCTTGATGAACGGCGACAGATACGTCATCATGCCTAGGAAGTGCTGGAGTTCAGTCTTGCACGTCGGTGCTGGCACGGACTGAAGATCAGAGACCTTTTCCGGGTCTGGTTTGATGCCATCCTTGGTGTACACATTACCAAAGAAGGTGACCCTATTTTGCTTGATGTTGCACTTCGACGAGTTGAATGTCAGGCCATGCTTCTTGGCTGCGTTCATGAGGTGTAGCAGGTTGCGATCATGTTCTGCTTCAGTGGCTCCGTATACCACAATGTCGTCTGCAATACACACAGTACCAGGACATCCTTCTAGGACACGGTCCATCTCAAGCTGGAAGATGTCTTGGCTTACGTTGAGTCCAAATGGTAGTCTCATGAATGCATATCGTCCGAATGGTGTTTGAAAGGTCGTCAGTTTTTGACTTTCAACGTCCAACTTCACCGACCAGTACCCTGACTTCGCATCAAGTTCTGAGAATGTCTGTGCTCCGTGGAATTTGTGGTTCAGCTCCTCTAATGTTGCATGAGGATAGTTCGGTCTGATCAGCGCCTTGTTTAGGTGTCGTGGATCAAGGCATATCCGGATTGACCCATCTTTCTTCGTCACATACGTCAAGGAGTTGACCCACTCTGTTGGCTCGGTGATCTTTCTGATTACACTTTGTGCCACCATTCTGTCAAGTTCATGCTTGACCTTGTCTGCTAGTGCGATAGGCATCTTTCTCGGAGCATCTTTATGGCTTGGGATGTTAGGGTCGACGACTAAATGTTGCTCTCCTTCGAATTCTCCTATACGGTCAAATTGCTCTGGGTAGGCTGTTTTCAATGAGTTGACATCTGCTACAGGCATATCAATGCTCACTGGGCAGTGGAGCGTGATAAGGCCAAAGTGCAGTGAGGTGTGCAGGCCAAAAATCACAGGTCCGTCTGATTCTACGACATAAAATGTTGTCTCCACCCACGGTCCATTCGCATGTTGGCATGGAATTGTTGTTGTTCCATACTGTTTGATTGGGGTGCCATTGTAGGCCGTCAAATTTGATGTGCATGTGGTGAGGCATCCTAAATCTGGTGTTCCTGCAGCTGTCATTTTCTCAGGAAACATCCTGCTGAAGGTTCGTAGTGGCAAGGTGTTGACTTGTGCGCCAGTGTCAACTTTACCGTTTAGTGTGCAGCAAACTCCAGGGCGGTTGTGGAGTCTAATGTTCAAGCTTGTGATGACTTCATCTCGCTTAGATGCATTTGAATTCGTCTTTGGTTTGTTGATCACGTCAAACGTCTTGTCATCAAGCTGTCGAGTATCCTGAGCAGAAGCAAATTCATCATATTCACTCATGTCATGTACTGCTTGTCCACGGCGATCATCTCGACGATCATCACGACGCACGTTGTTAGCTCCACCACGTGATGAACTACGCTTGTAATTGCCTCTGAATTTCACTTTGTTTGCAGTAGGTTTCTTTGACGACAGGCACATTTTGGCGTAATGCCCCACTTTTCCACAGCTATAACAGGTGATGTGTGCCGCTGGACAGTGTTGTTTGTCTTTAATGTGGCTACCTCCACAGTTCTTGCATGTGGTAGCTGGGACTGTTTCCCTCTGAACCTGCTTGTGTTTCAGGCCCATCGACGCAATGTTTGCTGCTGTCAGCGTTGAAGAGGCTTCAGCTTCCAGTGACTGCAATGCTTGAATATGCGCTTGTGATGCCTCATACGTGCGCCCAAGCTGTAATGCCTGGTGCAATGTGAACTGCTTGCTCTTAGTCAATAGCTCTTTTTGATATTCTGGGATTGGCGTGCTGTTAATAATCAGTTCAATCAAGCGCTCATTCATTTCAGGCTCAGCAAAGTCACACTTCGACGCAACAACTCTGCATCTATTCACAAAGTCATCCAGCTTTTCGTTCAGATTTTGCTTCAATTTCGATAATTTCAGTCTACACACACGAAAGTTCTCTTGTGGCTCAAGTTGCTCCTCAAACTTACCAAGTATGGTGTTGATGTCAGCTTGCTGCTGTTCGGATAAATTCCAGCAATTGAAGCGTTTCAAACCTTGCTCGCCGACTGATAACAGCAATGTGGGCACTCTGTCCCTTTCAGGAGTGTGTTTCACTTGAAAGTACAGTTGCAGCCTTTGTTTGAACAGTCTAAAGTTCTCTGCTACATTTGGGCCTTCCCAATCCATCCTGGGCATTTGATCAGCCATGTTTGTTAGTTGAGATCCCACCGCTGCCACCATGTAGAGATCTTGTTCTAATCTCCAACTCTTGGACATACAGATGACCAATACAGAAGTAATGTTGAGTTACTCATGCTGTGGCATAGCTGTTTATTCTGTAGCATTGTGCTACACGTCTGCTCATGTCTGCAGTCTGCTTGCAACTGAGTGGTCATGGTGTGTGTGTCTACACACTGCATGCATTACTACATAAGTGATGGCAATACATTAATAAGCACATACACAGTATGCATTGATCACAATGTACTAGGTTGCTGTAGTCTTACAAATTCAGACCTACATCACTACACTAATCAGATACATGCATATCTGGAATCAAATGAAATGTATGGAAGAGCACAATCAGCATACAGGAGAAATCACAGTGTTGAGACAGCTATGATACGTATTTTTAATGACCTACTTCTTGCCGCAGACAGGGGCCAGGAGACACTGTTGGTGATGCTAGACTACTCGTCTGTATTTGACACTATTGATCATAACATCATGCTCCGCCGTCTGTCATCGACTTATGGAATTGTTGGTACTGCATTTGATTGGTTTCAGTCTTGCTTTAGCAACCGAACACAGAGTGTCTCAATCAATGGTATTGCATCTGCCCCTTATGTTCTCAAACAAGGGGTTCCTCAGGGTTCTGTCTTAGGACCACTGTGTTTCATAATGTACACAGCTCCCTTAGAGGATGTAATTGACAAGTGTGGCATAAGTAAAATTACATATGCTGATGATACTCAGATTTATCTTTCATTGCCAAAAAGCACTAATTCTGATGTAGCAGTTGGTCAGATTGAATCATGCTTAGGTAAAATTCAAGATTGGTCTTTGCAAAATGGTTTGAAATTGAATCTTGACAAAACTGAAGTTGTGCATGTAAGATCTCGTAACAAGTCCTCAGCAATTTTGTCCGTCAATGTTTGCGATACTCCTGTGCTGCCAATTTCTAAGGCACGTGACCTTGGTGTCATTATCCAAGATGATCTTAGTATGAAAACTCACATCAATAACATATGCAAATCTGCAGCCATAGGTCTACACAGGATTGAAAAATTGAGACACTTTCTCGATAAAGCAACTACAGAAAACTGGTTCATGCGTTTATTTTTAGTCATTTGGATAATAATAATGGTTTGCTCATTGGAGTTCCAGACTCTCACCTGAAAGGACTCTAACGGATACAAAATTCAGCCGCAAGGCTTGTGACACGCAAAAGGAAATTTGATCATATAACTCCCATTCTTCGTAGTCTTCATTGGTTGCCCATAAGAGCTCGTATCAGGTTTAAGATTTTGACCCTTGCATTCAAATGTTTTCATGGAAATGCCCCTGCATATCTCAGTGAACTCATCAAGCCATATCATCCTGGTCGTAATCTGCGCTCAAAATCAAAAAATCTCCTCTCTGAAATAAGTGTCAAATCTAAGACATATGGTGATAGGTCTTTTGGAAAAATGGCACCCTCATTATGGAATAATCTCCCTCTCAGTGTTAGATGCATTACAGATTTTGATAAATTCAAATCTGTGTTAAAAACTCACCTTTTTGACAATTGTTGATTATATGTTTGAATTAGAGAAATATGTGATAGATTTTGTTTCATTATTTTGTACACGCATAGAGACTATTTGTATGGTATTATGCGTTTCTAAGAACTATTATATATATATATATATATATATATATATATATATATATATATATATATATAAAGTCTTATTGCAAAATGAGCTAAGTGCCATTTTTAAACATTTCAAAGTAAGTCCATCATCAGATAGAGCAAAATTAAACCTTTCCATTAATACCTCACTTGTAATATGACAAGGAATATTCTACAAGTTATGATTAAAAATATCCTGTATTTTCTTATTTTCTTTGTTTAGCAGCTTTGATCACAAATATCTCCAACTTAATAAGAATGGAGTTAGCTCATTTTGCGATAAAACTCTTCATATATATGAATACAAGAACATGATTCTTGTCAAAGTGGAATCAACTCATTATCTGGATTCGGTGAAAGCAACGATGCACTGTATTAGTAGATCATGTCAGCGATGTTTGAGATAATCAATATATACATATACACAACAAAAAATGAAAGGAAGATTCAGTAAAGCATAGCATCCAACAAGTTTTAATGGCTGCATCAAATTTTCAATGTGTTACACATATTCAGGGTTTCAAACAATGATTTTATAGTAACATAACAAAGGGTTTCAGATAAAGATTTTACAGTAGCGCGAGTATAGTAACATAAAAATGTCACTATAAAATAATTGTCTGAAATTCTGAAGATGTGATGTGTTGAAAATTTAGTGCATATACTGTACTTTTTGGACATTGGTAATGCACTCCTCAGCACTGTTTCATGAAAGTTGCCAGCCCTGAGAAGTTCTGTCTCTGACAATCACCATAGTAACAGTCAATGACCAGAGCATCTCAGTCAATCAAAACCAAGGATTTTACTGAAATTGTCAGAGACTGACATCTTGTCAGGACTTACAACTTTCATTGAAACAGTGCCCTCATCTCTATCTTTCATCTCTTGTATATCACACACACACACACACACACACACAAAGTTCTCTTTCATCCCTGTCTCCATTACCATGGTAAACAATGGGGACTGTATGTATGCTATATTATACACATACTCTCTTTTCACTCACTGCATATTTTCTCCCAGTCACATGTTATGAACTTTCCAAGCATTGATCAAATCTATGTGTCATCATTGCTGAATATGGCTACAAAATTTTGTGATGGAACGGTGATAAAGAAAATACACATAGAGAAATTCACCAAAACTTCAACAATTATAATCTTGAATGGATTACTTGATTTTCTCAAACATCACTAACATGATCTACTAATACAGTGTATCGTTGCTTTCACTGAATCCAGATAATGAGTTGATTCCATTTTGACAAGAATCATGTGGTGCCACGTGACTGGGAGCACTGTCAAAGCTGGAAATCATTCAGTCCTGAAGAAAAATAATTTGCAACAGAGTGGATGTGTGACAGCAGACATACCTCATACTTTATTGCTGCAATCCATCTAGGCAGAGCATAAAGTGAAGCGATACCAAAGACATGGACTACACCTATGTGTATATCAAATTGCTTTCATCACACAAGAATGTGAAAATCACAATAAATACAGTCATGGCCTATTCGGATCATTATCTAAATGTATACAGTATCTGGCATGTACATGAATAAAGTTGTAAGGTACAAAAGCAAGTCTTACCTCCCTGGCTTATTTGCTTCCCTTTTTAGAATGTGCTCAATATTCACTGCATTCACAATGAGTCAAAGGAGGCCAAAGCTTTTAATCCCAGCAGAATTTCCGTCAGACATTCTGACATACAATAGTTTCAGTGAAGATTGAAAGCTCAGGCCCCTTTGCCTCAAGTTTACTCTACTGGCTCTCTATAATTGGATAAGTAGTTTTCAGCAGCTTTTTTCTGCATTTACAATGTTGACACACACAACTACACAATGCACAGTGTATATTGTGCATGATTAAGGTTCAATGAATTGAGGCCATGGAGCCCCAATCTATAGATCCCCAGTTTGAGTTCATTGGCAGCTGAGGAAGCATCATTTATGCAAGGCACATAATCCTCATTTTCCAATGCGCTAGGATTGTGCTCTCTACAGTTGCTTGCCCTTATGTATTCTGCTGCTTTCTTAGTGGCTAAGCAAAATATATCCACTTCGTATTTTCATTTTTCTAAAGCACATACATGACATGCACAAATAAATATTCAAATAATTTTGACAGACAACCACTTCTCAACTGCAAATATTAAGTGCATGATGAATCCTATTCAGTTACAAGTGCAATGCACAGATTTACTTCATGTCTTAAATGATGTCATCATATTCCCATTCCTAAATAAATTGGTAGCCTTCGGCTACTCGATCAGACAAACTTGATAGTGATAATTTTCAGACAGGCACTGATATTACAAATCTTTTCTCTTATCTTATGTAACCTGTAAGAAACTGTGAATTCTCAAGTTACCAATACATAAATTATGTATAAAGGCTTTAGAAAGTTCCAGTTTTAGTGGTTTTTTAACAGTGTGTTATATCATATAGGAAAGTAATGCTCCACAAGACTCCCTTTCCCATTATTTGTTATGATTTATTTCACAGCTCAAGAATAATTTCCTAACCAAAGCTATGTTGGTGGTGGCAGGTAAGGTGAATATCTGCCTTAAACCTAATACAACATGCAATGACCTTCTTTTATACAGTATCATTTAGTTGTTTGTTTGAATGCCATCAAATATGAATAGCTTATCTTGGAAGTGCATAATAGTCATCAAAGAACAAAGAGACGATGTAATGCTTCACTTAAAGTGTTTCCCAGATAAAAAAAAAAAAAAAACACACAACAAAAACAACAAAAACAACACACACATACCATTTGTTTGTTTGTTTGTTGTTGTTGTTGTTGTTTTTTTTGGGGGGGGGGAGGAGGAGGGGCACTGAATGCCTACAAGCATTTATGTTGGCTGCAAAATGGAAGATGAATGTATGTACTGTAACAAGCAACTGCATGCAATATCTTGATATGTTCAAAGGTTATGATAACTAACTTCCTCTGTGTGGCATATGAATAATATCACTGTGTGGCAGACATCTTCACCTCTTCCTTTCAAGACAGATGCCAATATCCACAAGCATACTTACATTCCACAAATTTCTGAAACACAGGCTATATTGTATTGTATCAATGCTAAATGTCACAATTGCAGCAGAAAACATACAATTTACAAGTGATTTAGGTCAGTCTGTTGCCGTGCACAAACATATTTTGCGTACCATTCAAGCTACACTTTTCAAGATCAGGCTGTGGAAATTCATATCATGATCCGGAAAGAGTTTCTGAAGGTATTTTAAAGAAAACATCTCAACTGCAATGATCTTCTCACCATGTCCAAAAAGACTAGTCACAGAATATTTGATGAGCAGCCAACACAAATTCTTCATGCTGTGTCCATCAAAATGTATATCCTTTGGAGCATTTCTGGCTGTCAAGCAAATTGTACTGCTCACACTTGAGTTTGTTTCTTCATGCCACTAAGGATCAGAGTGACGGTGACTTAAGAAGGGGTTAAAAGATAAGGGCTAGCTGTTCTCTGCTTGCTCTCTTCCTGCCGTCTCCCCATGTTTGGCTGCAGAAGCTGCCTCAATATCCTTCTCCCAATACTTGATCCCGCCAACGGCTCTCTGAAGCTGGTCCAGTCGCATCTCCTTTTCGACTCGCTCTTGATTGAGGGCTGCTAGTCGCTTCTGCTCCAGTGCCTCTATATGTTCTTGGTGCCACTTCTCTAGCAGGGCTGTGTATCCAGCCACACCCTCTTCCTCCAGGGCAGGGAGCCGTGAGGTCATCTCCTGTTCCATCAGTTCGTCAAGGCCCTCACTTGATACTTTGTTTTGATTAGTCAGCTCCTGAACAGTGTTCTGGGGAATTAAAACCATACAAATTGCATTTCACAGACTTGGCATAGCATATATCACTGAGAAAATATCTGGCCCACAGACAAGCAGGACTAACAAAGGGTGCAGTATCATCATTAACCCTGTTATTTCGGAAGAAATTATCTGCTGTATTAAAAGACAGGAGACTGGGGGGGAACAAGCAACAATATGGATTACAATTCTAGCTTTGCCAAGTGTGAATAATTAGCTATGGTCTTTTTGAATAATATTTTGATACGTTAGGATACCCCAAAGTAAGAAAGGGCAATAGATCTCTCTGAAATCATCTATGTGAAACTGTCAGTTTCCACTCACTAAGACACTTTAAACACTGAAGGATGGACATTGAGGATTTGCTGATTTAGTTAATACTAGGGTCTTGACACTTTGTCCCCTCTGGGCTACAGCATTCAGTACAGAAGTTGAGATCCTACAAGCCCATGGATGTTTCTTGCCAAGTTTAGTTTGAACCCTCTGGTATCTTTAACCAGGGCTCGACACTGACGGTGGCCCGGTGGCCCAGGGCCACCAAAAATGAAAGTCGGGCCACCAAATTTCAGAAAAGGGCAAATTTGGTGGCCCACCTCGGGCCACCAAAATTTTTTGAAAAGTGTGTCAATAAATTCGTAACTTTTTGCGCCGGAAATGCATACTGTAATGCATGCAGTGAGTGTGCGATTTATCCAAAAAAAAATGGACTTTTATCAATTTTTTTTTTTTCGGGGCCACCAAATTTTTCTCTTGGGCCACCAAAAATTTGAAATTGATGATTTTGGTGGCCCCATCGGGCCACCGAAAAATAAAGTTAGTGTCGAGCCCTGCTTTAACACATGATGAAAGAACACTCAGGCATATGAGGAATACCCTAATAACAACTGTCATTCCTATCCGTCATATCAAACACCTTCTTACCCGAGGGGTGTGCATGGTAACAAGTTTGCTGTAATCTATTAGGCGCAACACACTAAGCATCTTTGTACAAAGTGCATCCTTTTTTTTTAATATATATATATATAACTGCAGTCACCTGAAATAATACTTGAAGGTCTTCTGATGCATCTCCAGTACTGAACTCAGTTTCCAGTCTGTTGATCTGAATGAATGAAATATGGTAGTTATGTAGATGCCACTATCACATGATTGTTCGAAGTAACTAACATGAAATATGAAACTCTAACACAAGGACAAATAAATAAGATAACAAAAACCACTCAGAGTTAAAGAGGAAAAGAATAAAATTTAAGACAATGGTACTCTGAATTAGGCTGCAAAGGGAAATGTGTGTTGCACAGATCACGACAGCTCAAATTTCTACCTACTAAAACAGAATAGACCTTAAAACCTATGGTCTTTTGTCAGACTCTATAAGAATATAATGGAGCTAGTTCAGTAAGAATGTACCAAGGTAAATAAATACCTTTGAAAGACCATCACTCATTCATGATGCATTGTAAAATGGTGTTTCAACAGTGCAACAGCGTGCCCGAAACAAATGTACCAAATGTAATTATATGTGAAATAATAGTAGTATTTCACTCAGAAATAAGATAGAAGAAACTAAAATCAATGTTACACATGACGCTAGATAGCACTGTTCCCTCAAATCATATCATAATATTTTGCATTTGGTGAAACTCTGAGATAATATACAAAATACAGCTATGCCGCAGATAATCCCATCAATGTTAACAGAAGTTTTATGCAGGTGACATTCTATGTCTGACTTCTCCTATCCGGCCTCCCTTTATCCGTATCTCTCTTTATCTGGATGGAATCTCTCCATGATTTTTTCTTCTTTTTTTTTCAGTCTAGTAATTACGGGGAAAAGGGGATTCCTAACTCAGACAAACTTCCTGCACAAACTCACATGAATTACATAGCACTCATTCCCAACATGATCAACATATTATATTCACATCAAATTTTCATCTAAATAACATGCATTCAGACATTCACTACCCCCAAACCACAGCAAGAACATGGACAGAAAACCTTTCATTAAATCAGGGCATGGTACAGGTAATCACTCATTGAGCAATTATCAGAAACTCAATGCAGACCAGCTGACAAGTATGTGACATGTAGCTCCACTTTGCTCCATGATGAGACATGATCAAATTTCCACTAACATAATTTGTAATACAACGTATCACTCTTCCTGATGACATGACTTAATCCTTTTTTTTTTTCCTTGACACCAATAATTTCAATTTAGATTGGCCATTATAGTGGCCTGTAAGAAGCGATGGCAAATTGTATAATTTATCTGAGCAAAGAAACATTACACAGAATTTTGCTTACATGATACAGTATTAAAACAAATTGTGCAAGAAATCATTCACAACACAAGCAGGCCTTTATCAAATCTTTTATGAAAAATGTATGATTTTTGTTTCATATAAATGCATACTGTAATTTTGTGAATATCCCCAGGAAATTCAAGCTTACCACTTCTGAACAGATCTTAATATCCCCAACACTACAAACTGACTGCAGAGTTTTGACAGCACGATCTAATCTCCCTGTCATGGCATGGCCAATAACATGGTAACTTGCTGCAAGTGTGCTCTTGACATCACGTGTTGAATCAGCTAGGGTCATTCCAATGTCCCATCGCTCTTCCTGCACAACAAAGAAAGATGATCCTAATTCAAATGCAATTCTGATAAAATCACATATCAGTGGGTTTATTCAACAATCAAGAATGCCAACAATTTGTGTGTGTTGCACTTCAATGTGTGTACTCTTGGAATGGTCATGTTTGAAGGCTTTACCAATGCACACACACAACATACAATGCTCTAAGCTAATGTCTTTCCCATTCTCTGACTTCTGAATTTTGTACTCTGAACAAAATAACCAATGATGTAAACTTGAGACAGAATCATCCATTCTGAAGATAACTTTAAACATACGTAATTGAAATATGAGCTATTCATCCCACACTGTGCTCGAGGAGAGATAAATGTGAAACAAAAATGTATGTATAATAGGCAACTTGCACATTGTTATCATGTTACCTGACATATTTCTTCTCTCTTCATATATGCATGGCATGCATGAAGGGCAAGGAGCTGGGATAGATGGCAGTTTTCCAATGTCTCTTCACGCATCATTACTATGGCAACATCACAGGCACCTGCAAAATGAAGTGAAAAATATTACAAATTTGTAATTGTAATATGTTTTTCAGCACTTTTTTGAGATCTAGATTTCAACTTTACATTAAATAATACATATAATATGCATGATATTTCCCCAGCACAGACAATATTCCACCTGCATAACTTGTAGGTTCATAAGTAATAGAACAATAAACACACCTCAAATAAATATGCACACCAACACCATCCAAGATATAAGATGAACCACTTGTACATTTTGGATTGGAAGAATTACCAAAAGTGGTAATGCCTGCATCCCATAACACACTTCATTTTAGATTATTAAAAGTGTTTCCATGGCAAATCAAACATAGAAGTGGTAATATTCAGGAAGTGAATAAAAGAATTATAAACTGAATTATAATCAGAGGGCTACCAACTCCTGCATTACACACAAGAGCAAAGTGTGAAAGTAAGTTGGCAGCTCTGTCAATATACAGTATATCAATATTTGCTTCGTGCATTATTGAAATGTATGTCATGAAAGTTGGACACAGGGGAAAAAATTGCCACACATACACACGCAACATACACACTATCTGTCATTACCTTTGATATCATTTTCTCTCAGAAATATGTCGAGGAGGAGATTGTATGTGTAATTATCTGGAAACAGGCCGTAGTCTCTCTGTAAAAGAAATATTCCTTGTATTATTGTACAGCAGCACAAAGCAAAGAATGCAAAACTTACCAACATTGAGATCATATTGCATATGACATATAATTATCAGAATTGCTATCATAGGATTGTGGAAGTGGCATGCTTTGTGGGAAAAATTATCTCAGCAAATTCTCCCAGTCTCTGTAAGAAAATGTCTCAGAGTTTTCTTTTTCATTCTGGATATTTTCCTGTCAACTCCATATGAATCACTAAGTTTTATTTTCAGACATTGTCTATTATTCCATCTCAAGAAAAAAAAATACACCATGCCATTATCTGTTAGAATGAATCCACCTAGGCATCTGAAGAATGCTCCTGCCCAACAAACATGTAATGTTTAAGTTTCCCAGTTGATCAGTCAAATTAACACTCTAAGTATACTGGGCCTAAAAATGCTGTTCTTTGTACCAAGCTGAAAAATGTCTTGATCCAGCCATATAGATACTCACAAACTAGTCCTTGAATACATGGAAACTATATTACTTTAACAGTATTATGCAACTTCTGATTTTCATATGTTTAATGGTTATTTTCAATTTCCCTTGTTAATACCTTTGTTGCTATTCATTTCATTGTCTAACCAATTTCCGTATTCTTCAAGGATTTCTGTCATGCTAATGATTAAATGACACCTGATGTTAAACAAGCCTGCATTTATGAAGGTCCCATGACACACATGTTTCCTCTGGAACCCCAGCCTTTTCCTGTCATTGACAATTTGTAATCATGTTCAGGAAGTTTATCCAATTGTATTGTACTTGCTATTCTAAATAAATTTCATTTCAGAAATACGAAGTAAATGACATGGGATGAATGCAAATGACTTTACATCTATAATACAGTTGCTGACAAAGATTGCACAATATTATTGTCAATAAAATATAGATGTAGACACTACTGCAATTCTCTTACCTTATTTTGTAAGACCTTGAGTGCCTGTTCATGGAAGCCAAGTTCCATGCACAACCTCAGCCATGAGTGTACTGTTGACTGGCGCAAGTGGTGGGCCACTGGCGAGTGTCGGTAACTACAGAGGAACACATGGCAGGAAAGAGGAGTGTCAACAGTACCGACAGTAGCAGTGTTCTACTTTCAGGTAGAACTCATTACACATTTAGCAATATAGTGTTCTGTTTTGAAGTACAGCATATCATTTAAATGTTAGTATTATAAACATGCAAAACACGTATACACTAACACAAACACACACACACACACACACCTTAAGACAAATGTAATTAGGACATGAAAACATATTTCAAATGAGTTGTGTCAGTTGCTAGAAAACCTATGTAAGGGAAGCATTTATAGCAGCGAAGATTCATGCTTGTACATCCTTTAGAATTCCAGTCTTCTCTTTTCTACTTTGAAAAAAAAAATGTTGTTTCATACAACCGGAAAGTGAAAAGGCAAAGTAGCATGATCAATACAACAGGACAGTGAAAGAGCAAAATAGCATGATCAACAATTGTTTGAACTCTAATGTATGCAGGAAGATACTTAAGCAGTGAAGTTCATTTCACATCCTGTGTTAATTTTTCTGACAAAAGTGGAACACATTTGGACAATACAACTGTGATTACAGTTTGGTCCAAAATTACTTCATGATTAGAAAGAAAAAATATAAAAAGTATTCTCAAATTCAATGCTGTGCTGTTCATTAAAAGAAATCGATTGATTTATTAATTTTTCTGGCTTTCTTTATAATGTCTGGTTATCATTGTATTATGTGTCTGTATGTAGTTAAAAAGCTTGTCCACTTTGAGATTCAGAAATCATAAACCAATAAGGGAACTAACTCACTGTATTAAATGACATTCCTTGTTATCAGAATTTCACATTGCTATATGATCTATCCTTCATGGTAGTACATACCTTGTAAAGATGCGCTGCATTAATGCAACATAAACTCATCACTGACATTGTATCTCATTTATGTCTACAGTGAAGGATCCATTTCTTATCATGGGTACTATACTTTTTTTCTATTCTACTTGAATACTTCTTGAAAGGATACTCAAAGTCACAGAATCTACTTTACCTGTACAAATAATCTGCTGCAACATCCAGTTCATCTCTATCATAGACATTGTCAATATACTGAAAGAAAAACAGCAATGTAGATACTTCGAATGATAGATAACATTATTTGGCTGAGAAGACATCAATCATATCAAAAAAATGTGTAAATGGAAACAAGTTTAAAAGTTTGATGAAAACCTCATGAAAACCTATACAGTCAGTATTATTGCAGGTCTATCTCTCTAAGAATTCCATGTCACAAAAACAGAAAAATAAAAAAACTAGAAATGTCGCTATGGCGACTGGTATGCCTTCGCCATAATGCATGATTCTCTTAATAGGTCTACAGTATGTGAACAATGTGTGATGACAGTTTCACATCATTGGCAAAATATTAAAATGATATGTATGCTACAAATGTGTTGAATGTTCACCTTCCTTGACCTAGATTTAATTGGATAATTAGGAGAGCATGTATTTGGGGATTTTAGGACTTTTATTTGACTTTGACCCTTTTATAAATTTATGCATTGAGTAATTTTCAAGGTATGGAGAAAAAGTGCAATTTTTGTATTGAATAGTAAATTGTTACCATTTTCACCTGGCCTTTGACCCTTGACCTTTGACTCTATGACCCTAAAATTCATCAGAGAATCACTGTCAGGCAGAACATGCATAAATATACACTGTGCACTAAGTTTCAAGGTAACTTGAGCCACTTACGAGATATGGAGGAAGTGCAAAGTTCAACACTTTCACTTGATATTTGACCTTTTGACCTTTTTGGGAAAAAAAAAAAAATTCCCAGAGAATCTCTATTGGGTAATACATGTATACACCAAGTTGAAAAAAAAAAAAAAATCTTGCAGGCATTGCATAAATATGAGGGAAATAGTAACATTTTGAAGAGTTGACCTTGACCTTTGACCCCATGAACCTAAATTCCCTAAATAATCACTGCCAGTCAGTACATACATATATATGTTCCATGAAGATACCTTGAACCATTTCCAAGATATGGAGAAAAAAAGTGAAATTTTAACATTTTACTTGACCTTTTGACCTTTGACCTCATGAGCTGAAACTCTCACCAGAGAATCTTAATTGGGCAGTACATATGTATGTATATACACTAAGTTTCAAGAAAATATCCTCAGGTATTGCATAGATATGGGGGAAATAGTAAAATTTTGAGCATTTGACCTTGAACTTTTGACATTTGACCTTGAGCATGTGCACCCAAAAGTTGATAGGCACAACTTCACCCCCTCATACACACAAATGCCAAGTTCCATTATGATACCTCAAAAGATTTTTTAGTTACGCTGTCCACAAATTGATTACGGACGGACGGACAACCCGTAAACATACTGCCCCCGGGCACCACTTCGTGATGGAGGCATAAAAAGTACCTGACATATAAATATGTCCTTTGTCTTGCTTCCAACTGTGATTTTTACCGTAAGTGTGAAAGTAATTCAAAATCTACACTTTGATGCAATGAGATGTTTCTCACCTTGTGGAGCTCCACTGACAGGACAGGCTCTCTTAGGTCATAGAAGGATCTGTCTAAGTTGATCTTCAGTTCATCTGTTTGCAAAAACAATAAGCAGTACTGGTACTTGAAGGGGTGAAATGTTGCATTTAGCAAGTTTATTCATTTTGTTCACACTACATTCTTCACCACATGTGTTTCTGTGACCATGCACCTCATGGCACTCAGCATGATTATACTCTGCTAAGACAGATGTACTTTAATGGCAAAGATTGTGTGATAATCTAAAATACTGAATGATTTTTCCCCTGTAAAGCAATCCTAATCAAGGATAACACTGGTTTATTTTTCTTCATCACTTTGGTGAAATCAAAGAGGGGTTTATGTTTTCATCATTGTTTTCACTTATATCAATATACTTCCAAAGCAGTTGTCCAAATAATGTGAAAGTGACAAAGAAGCAAAGGTCCAAATTGTGCCCAAAAAGTGATTTCAGGGAGTTCATTTACTGTACATGTATAACCAAAACGATTCTACCACACCAGCCCAATTATGGTGACCTACATCATACTTACCCATGTCAACAATTATCCTTTCCCTGTTGATCCATGTATCATTAGCATGGTAGGCATCTGATAAAAGTGTTCTTGTTGCTGTAAAGCAATCAAATTCAAAATATATTATTATCATCTTTTTCATTGATTGCTTGAGACAGTGTTAACTTTAGCAACAAAAAGCTGGATTTTACAACTGGCAACAATAACTGCAGATCTCTCATCTCTAGATACACAACTGAGCTTAAAGTTGACACCAAAACACAAAAAATCCATTTTTTGGTGGAGGGTACAAAATAATTCTAAATGGAACTCAAACTCTACTGTTAGCTAGCCCGGTATACATAGCTTCATCGCTTATCAGTCATGACGACATGAGTATTACTATTAGACCATGAAGACAGTTATTCCTCGGATGAGCAATCACGTCTATAGCTGGCTCACAGGTTCTACTACTTTGCCTAAGGCCATGCAGGGGAAATTGTAAGGGCAAGGGCAAGGGCATGGACACCATATTCTGAGTGATCTGACTTCACGAATACGCCCAACCAGATAACCATATGGCACAATGAATCTTCCGATCCGAGGTTTATGAAGTTTTGCTTGTTTGTTTGTTTTTTAAATCTTGTCAACATGATGATGTCTACATGCAGTCTCTGTGCAATTTATTCAGAGGTGTGAGACCTAACTTTTAATGTATCCCAATTCTCCTGACCCTGGAGACAATTTACACGGTGCTAAAATTGCTAGAAATTCCATAGAATCTAAATTTAATTGCAACCAGCCTGATCACAAAGCTCCCACAGTACAACTCAGGGCCGGCGGAATGGAACCGTGGGGGGGGGGGGGGGGGGGGGGTTCCACACTTTTTTAGTACCAGAAGGAATACATTCTAAGGTGTCACCATTTTGCCCCCCCCCCCCCCCCCCCCCCACGGTATATGGTCTGGGGACCATTTCATGAAGCATTTTGTCCAACAAAGTTGTCGGACAAATTTGCTCTCACCCAATCAGATGGAGATGCAAGGATTTCAGTAGCTTGTAACACACAGTTTGTCAGAAAAAATATCCGACCAAACTGCTTCATGAAATGCCCCCAAGGAGTAGTGGCCATGTGCCATGATCATGATCTCGCAGGTACCCAGGTAAAGTCGGTCCCGATCCTGTAGCGTTAGCCTTGATACAGTTCCCTCACAGACCGTTATCAACGCTGAGTGATGTTCCAACATGGAGCTTTTCAACCCTGAAACCGTGAAACCGCATGCCGCGTCCCGTAGCCGTATTGCTATAACGTTAGAATCTAGACAGTTCGCGATATTGCGTATTCGCGGTAGACTCTATATCCGTAGCGTAGATTAGTTGATCACTGCAAACATATATAGGAGTATGTGGGACTATGACGGATTGAGCTACGTGGTCTACGCAGCTTTACAATACCATACTTGCATAGAAAGGTTTAGGTTTAAATTATTTTTCTTTCATGCATAAGTAAACACCGTACTCACGTTGAGCTTTGCAGTCATGAGCGCAGAAAATGCGACTTTTCCTCATCAATAAGGACAAGAACGACGGCAGTCTTTGAGAGTAAACTCGACTCATCGACGAAGCCATGTTGTTGTTGTTGTTGTCGTCGTCGTTGTTCTTAGTTTAACAGGCGCAGGCGCGCACATGTATAATTGGTAGTCTTTACTCGAAGAAAAATTGTCTATTTATGTTTAGCTTGTAACGACAGCGAATTAATCTGACTTATCATTTATCTTTTTAAGAACCCAAGTGTAGATAGGTGTGATCTTCTTCGGTTTGATTTGACCCAGGAAAAACAACTCATAAAGACTGATATTCATTCACATGATTCATATAGCCTATAAGGGTCTACTATTTCTTTGCTATAAAGTCCCTCCACAAGACATTCCAGTTAGGAATGACATTTAGACCTATATAGGCCTATTATATATTCCAAGTTTCAGTTATGAATTTCTCATACAATAATCAGATATTTTGGTTCAAAGCTGAATGATATTGAGATGGATTTAGAGAAAATGGCTCTCTCATGCTTCAAAAAGAAATTTAAAGAAAACATATTCATTCGTATACACGCTTAACCTCTGTAGCGAATTTGCCTTCTTCTCTGTGTTGTCTTTCATGAGTGTGATTTGTTAGTAAGATCTGTATTTTGTAAATTTTCTTGGGAAAAGACACTGACATATAGGCCTTTTGACTTTGATTGCCCCTTTTTATATATATTTTCTTCTGCTTTACATTTGTTTTGAATATGTTTTTATCTTTGTACCATATCAGTGATTCCTTCTTCTGTTCCCGGCAGTATATTTTGTATATCTTTGTCTGTATTTGTCAAATATGAAATCAATGATGATAAATATTATGTAAACTATTCATGAAAAAAAAAATGGTTAAGAGCATCACAAACAATAAGTGTTATGCTGTAAAGATTTATATCAAGCTATTGTAGAACTCATCTTAATGCAATGAGATGTTTAAAACTATACAGATAATTTCATTTCAATGCGACATCCATGAAAGCCTGATTATTTTTCTTTACAAAGACCACTCACTTCGTTTATATTATGCATTCCTGGAATGCACAGTACGACCGAGTATGAGGAAAGGCCAAGCGTGGGTGGGGGAGGGGGGGGGGGGGGGTTACATGATGGAGCAACAATTTTATATCAAACAGTGTAATCCCCATTTGTTTGTATTTTCAGGGAATCAGGCATGTGCTTGAAAATAATGCATTGTAAGATTTTCAATAGATTCCAGGCTTCATCATTTTTTTTATACTAGTAATAAGGAACTGCGGTGGTATCTGCAGATTGAAATTAAATTTAAAGGTTGACCAAACAATGACTATAGGAAATGGGAGTTTTAGAAAGTCCATATACACTTCAAAATAATTGCTTATTTTAGCGGGGTTTTTTTGTCGAAATATTTCAGCAGAATTGTTGCGACTTTCCACTTCTGATCTGTCCTAACACTCGGCTACTTTTCACACTCAATGAACACGATATATCACACTTTGATTTTAAGGGTTTCACAGACATTATAGATCCATGTTTGCCGATCACCTTAAAACGAACATTTTTGGCACGAATGCAAACTTAGAATAGAAAATAATGAAGAACGCGGAGGGGGTGGCAGCACAAGAAATTCACCAAGCCTTTCAGTAATCCTGATCACTTTTTTTTTTTATCTATTAACACTGCCTATGAGTAGAACTTTTACACACAAAAAAAAACCCAACAACAATGATGGTGATGTTTTGAAAACTGTACCTGCTCATCTGAAATTTGTATCACATTATCAATAGCCATCTGGTAATATATTGACAAGTTTAATTTGAACCTTAATTGAGAGTACACGCGTCTGTACATTTTGATAGAGCAGGAGTACGACGAACTGTCAAAGTGGTACGGCCTACTGTAGTGTGAATAGAAGAACACAGATGAGTCGTTCGAGACAGAATTATAAAAAAAAAGTGCACTGAGAGCTAATTGAAAGATTAATCAGCGCGTACCGTCCATTGCTTTGCGAGAAAGAAATGCGAGTATAGTATCATCACTTGAAACTGAGGTTTAGTCATACACCTGTACACTGAAACTTGTTTCGTTAGTCATGGACTTGCTGATGTCGATGCGGTTACAAGCAATAGGGCCTACTGTTGGTGTAAATGGAAGTCATAATCATTCTCCGTTAGTATACTTGAACAATCTGCTATCAAACGTGACGTTTGTAAATTTACATCTCATCTCTTGCATGAGCATAGCGTCTTGTAATGTGCGACTATTCCGTTTGCTAAGACACTCCTAAAATTGGCATATAATTAGCATTTCATTCATCATGTTCATATTGACGTATAGCATGGTCACTCTGAGGATATCAACGTCACAGTTTTACTTTATGCGATAAGCAATGATGGTTCACTCAAACTGCATCATTCGATATAAATGTTCCAATACAAAATGTCTTTGGTTTCTTGAAGCGAAATGATCGATAACGAACGTTCGACGACATTGCACCGATGAATCTAACACTGAATCACTGTTAACTTTCTTGATAGTTGAATGCGGTCAATATATTCTCCATCGTATACGTTCTTCAAATATCATTGTCAGTCAAATATCAGTCCTACTCATTCAAATGAAATTACAAGACATTTGAAGACGGTGTAAGTGTTGATGAATAATATTCTATAACCTTCATCAGCTTTCCGGGAAATGCCCCTCCCCGCCCTCCTTGTCCAGGTGGTGATGACGCTGAGATTGGAGAGCCTTGTTGCGAATCAGTGTGTACGCCACAAACCAACGATTTCGGACACGCCTGGCTTTGGTGTGTGTTGTCCGGTCAAATGTTGTTTCGAGATCTGTTTAGATAGAGTAACAAATCTATATCTATCGTGTGCACTGCATATAGTATGACTATATATACACATATGTATGTATATATGTATATATATGTATATATATATATATATATATATATACTATACATTTACATAATTTTATATATACTAGGTTATGTTTTATATGATTTTACCGACATAGAAATAATAATGCAGATCAGAATAGGTTGGAAAAGATTGAAGTGAACGCTGAAACGATTTTCGCTGTACAACTTGCGAAGTCTAGTATACATCCAGAATACAAATCATCAACACTAACGTTAAAAACAAATCCTGGCTTTCTAAATTAAGACAATTTTTCTATCATGATGCGGGTTAACCGAACTTTGTCTATCATACCTTGCAATCCCATCCTCATATCATTGCCAACGTCTGATTCAGTTTGTCCTCGCTCAACATCCTCGTCGTATTCCGTCTTGGTTTGTGATTGGGTGAGAAGATGGCAGAATGTGACGACAACGGGGTGACTAAGGCTTACCTCGAGCTCAAGGAATGCACGGTAGGCGCTGTAACCTAACGGTAAAACAAAATGAGAGATCATTATAATCATACTACCTTGGTAGTCTTTCTAATCAGTAGCGGTTATTATCAATTTTGAGCATTAACCTGATTGTTAACGTGATTGATAGGTTTATCATTTTGAAATATAAACTCTCCATATCCTTTTCCTAACGCGTACTGAGCAATGCTGCATTGCAAATATTAATCGTTTTGTCATGGCTGGGTACCCAGTAACCATAATCAAATTTTCAATATATTTTTTCCTTATTTGAGGATTTTTTCCAAAAGTTTCTCCCATTTATGAAATTCTATCGTTGACCCATCTTTCCGTAGTTAATCACACTTGATAGGGAAGTACACAGTGATATCTGGGCAAGAGCAAACTATTGCTCATACTACAACTTGATGAAGACTAATGGATTCACTATTCCATGGAGTGATCACGGTATTTATAGTAATTGCGTTATTACCATTCGTAGTATCATATAATGTGGATTTTTTTTACTTCCTTTTTTTTTCCAGTTTTGAGTATTCATCTTTCTCTTACACGTCCTTGAATAGTATTTATATCGAGGTCGCATCATAGATTTGACTACATTGTGTGTTCAAGATGGCATGCAAGAATGATTTAATAGATGGACATACTAATTATGCATGCCACAATTATGTTAGATATGTTAATTATGCCACACTTATGGCAATAGATGGATATACTCATCATGCCATCACACTATATGTTAAATAGTGGAAAGTCACCTATATAAAGTCATGTGATTATTCACCTATAGTTATATAGTCACCTATATAACTTTAACCATTATAGACAAAAGTATTTTGAACCTGGTATGCATTGTAAAAGTGTATTGCATATAAAAATGAGAAGCTGAATCACCTGTCGTGGTATTATGGTAGAGAGTAACTCTATTGTCCTTACCTTGGTCAAACCTTTCAAAGCCGGGTGGAGCAAGGCATCGATCAACGCGGCCAAGTAGGAGTACGCTGATGAGCGCACACTTACAGATGCGTTTAATACACCCGAAGAGTCCCACCAAGAGGTTGAGGAAGAAAAAGAAATGCATCGCTATATGGAAGAAACGCCTATTACACAAATGGAAAGAAAACATGAATAAAGCAAATGTTGACATACACTAGGAACGTCCTTGAGAACCTCATTCAATGTCATTTACAACCAAATTTGGAAATTCGCCTAATTGCATTATCACTCTGCTAACATGGCCGCTGTCAGGCCTACAAAACAGTTTGCAAAGAGACTGCACTTTCCTTTACATACCGAAGCATGCGCCTTTGTTAAAACGTTTCCAGAAATCATTTCGACGAAAGTTCAGATATGGCCTGCTCATGACGCAGTAATAATGCCAAAGGCCTTACCTCATCAGCAGTGGCGTACCGTGGGTCAAGACATTGGGGGGGGGGGGCACCTTATGGCAGCAACATCAGAATTGCATAAAGGTATAAATAAATGCGAGCGAGCGGAGCGAGCGAGCTTGAAAATTTTGACATTTTACAGTCCCCAAACTGCCGTTTGTAGCTATATATAATAATATATTTGCTTTTGAAATTAAGGGCGTTGCACTGGGCGCAACTGCTGGCCGTTGCTGGCAGTAACATGAATGGCATAACGATTAAACGCGAGCGAGCGAAGCGAGCGAGCTTGAAAATTTTGTCATTTTACAGTCCCCAAACTGCCGTTTGTAGCTATATATTTTCGCTTTGGAAATTATTGGGAGGGGGCGCACCGGGCGCAACTGCTGGCAATTACTATATACTGACAGCAACATCAGGAGAATTGCATAACGATTAAATGCGAGCGAGCGAAGCGAGCGAGCTTGAAAATTTTGACATTTTACAATCCAAAAACTGCCGTTTGTAGCTATATATTTTTGCTTTGGAAATTATGGGGACTGGGCGCACCGGGCGCAACTGCTGGCAATTACTGACAGCAACATCAGGAGAATTGCATAACGATTAAATGCGGGCGAGCGAAGCGAGCGAGCTTGAAAATTTTGACATTTTACGCTACAGTCCCCAAACTGCCGTTTGTATCTATATTTTTTCGCTTTGGAAATTCGAGGCGGGGGGGGGGGGGGGATGGCGCACCGGGCGCAACTGCTGGCAATTACTGGCAGTAACATCAGGAGAATGGCATATAAACGGTTGAATGCGAGCGAGCGAAGCGAGCGAGCTTGAAAATTTTGACATTTTACAGTCCCAAAAATGCCGTTTGTAGCTATATTTTTTCGCTTTGGAAATTAAGGGGAGGGGGTGCACCGGGCGCAACTGCTGGCAATTACTGACAGCAACATCAGGAGAACTGCATAACGATTAAAAGCGAGCGAGCGAAGCGAGCGAGCTTGAAAATTTTGACATTTTACAGTCCCAAAACTGCCGTTTGTAGCTTTATTTTTTCGCTTTCGAAATTAAGGAGAAGGGGCGCACCGGGCGCAACTACTGGCAATTGCTGGCAGTAACATCAGGAGAATGGCATAACGATTAAATGCGAGCGAGCGAAGCGAGCGAGCTTGAAAATTTTGACATTTTACAGTCCCAAAACTGCCGTTTGTAGCTATATTTTTTTCGCTTTGGAAATTCGGGGGGGGGGGGGCGCACCGGGCGCAACTGCTGGCAATTACTGGCAGTAACATCAGGAAAATGGCATATAACGGTTGAATTGAAATTTTTGACATTTTACAGTCCCAAAAATGCCGTTTGTAGCTATATTTTTTCGCTTTGGAAATTAAGGAGAAGGGGCGCACCGGGCGCAACTACTGGCAATTGCTGGCAGTAACATCAGGAGAATGGCATAACGATTAAATGCGAGCGAGCGAAGCGAGCGAGCTTGAAAATTTTGACATTTTACAGTCCCCAAACTGCCGTTTGTAGCTATATATAATAATATATTTGCTTTTGAAATTAAGGGCGTTGCACTGGGCGCAACTGCTGGCCGTTGCTGGCAGTAACATGAATGGCATAACGATTAAACGCGAGCGAGCGAAGCGAGCGAGCTTGAAAATTTTGTCATTTTACAGTCCCCAAACTGCCGTTTGTAGCTATATATTTTCGCTTTGGAAATTATTGGGAGGGGGCGCACCGGGCGCAACTGCTGGCAATTACTATATACTGACAGCAACATCAGGAGAATTGCATAACGATTAAATGCGAGCGAGCGAAGTGAGCGAGCTTGAAAATTTTGACATTTTACAATCCAAAAACTGCCGTTTGTAGCTATATATTTTTGCTTTGGAAATTATGGGGACTGAGCGCACCGGGCGCAACTGCTGGCAATTATTGACAGCAACATCAGGAGAACTGCATAACGATTAAATGCGGGCGAGCGAAGCGAGCGAGCTTGAAAATTTTGACATTTTACGCTACAGTCCCCAAACTGCCGTTTGTATCTATATTTTTTCGCTTTGGAAATTCGAGGCGGGGGGGGGGGGGGGGATGGCGCACCGGGCGCAACTGCTGGCCATTACTGGCAGTAACATCAGGAGAATGGCATATAAACGGTTGAATGCGAGCGAGCGAAGCGAGCGAGCTTGAAATTTTTGACATTTTACAGTCCCAAAAATGCCGTTTGTAGCTATATTTTTTTCGCTTTGGAAATTAAGGGGAGGGGGTGCACCGGGCGAAACTGCTGGCAATTACTGACAGCAACATCAGGAGAACTGCATAACGATTAAATGCGAGCGAGCGAAGCGAGCGAGCTTGAAAATTTTGACATTTTACAGTCCCAAAACTGCCGTTTGTAGCTTTATTTTTTCGCTTTCGAAATTAAGGAGAAGGGGCGCACCGGGCGCAACTACTGGCAATTGCTGGCAGTAACATCAGGAGAATGGCATAACAATTAAATGCGAGCGAGCGAAGCGAGCGAGCTTGAAAATTTTGACATTTTACAGTCCCAAAACTGCCGTTTGTAGCTTTATTTTTTCGCTTTCGAAATTAAGGAGAAGGGGCGCACCGGGCGCAACTACTGGCAATTGCTGGCAGTAACATCAGGAGAATGGCATAACAATTAAATGCGAGCGAGCGAAGCGAGCGAGCTTGAAAATTTTGACATTTTACAGTCCCAAAACTGCCGTTTGTAGCTATATTTTTTTCGCTTTGGAAATTCGGGGGGGGGGGGGGGCGCACCGGGCGCAACTGCTGGCAATTACTGGCAGTAACATCAGGAAAATGGCATATAACGGTTGAATTGAAATTTTTGACATTTTACAGTCCCAAAAATGCCGTTTGTAGCTATATTTTTTCGCTTTGGAAATTAAGGAGAAGGGGCGCACCGGGCGCAACTACTGGCAATTGCTGGCAGTAACATCAGGAGAATGGCATAACGATTAAATGCGAGCGAGCGAAGCGAGCGAGCTTGAAAATTTTGACATTTTACAGTCCCAAAACTGCCGTTTGTAGCTATATTTTTTCGCTTTGGAAATTAAGGAGAAGGGGCGCACCGGGCGCAACTGCTGGCAATTGCTGGCAGTAACATCAGGAGAATGGCATAACGATTAAATGCGAGCGAGCGAAGCGAGCGAGCTTGAAAATTTTGACATCTTACAGTCCCAAAACTGCCGTTTGTAGCTATATTTTTCGCTTTGGAAACTCAGGAGGGGGGGGGGGGAGGTGGGGCGCACCGGGCGCAACTGCTGGCAATTATTGGCAGTAACATTAGGAGAATGGCATATAACGGTTAAATGAAAATGTTGACATTCTACAGTCCAAAAACTGTCGTTTGTAGCTACATGTATTTTTTTTTTTCGCTTTGGAGGGAGGGGCTGCCCGGTGCGCCCCCTGGATCCGCCACTGGTAGTCAAGGGTGTTGGTTTATGTTCATGATTGGGGGAGTATGACCAGCGAGGGGGCGTCGAAGTGACCAAGCGGGAGAAGGATGTCCAAAATCTGCACTTTATATAGAGCATCCCCTAATTTGTTCGCGTTTGTGAGTGTGTGTGTTTCATATAGATGGAAAAGTTAGGAAATAGCCAAGGTCAAGTCTTATTATTGGCAATGCAAGGCATTTTAATATAGACTAGTATGTAAAGCAATACTGCAAAATCAATGATCAAGCTTTGATAGCAAATGCGCACAACCTATCAAACATCACATTGCGTAACATTGCAGCGACTCTTTTTTTTTGCCATTCCGATGTTCTGAGTACACTGCGCACATCCTGCTTATATTCAAAATGCCAACCAGGAATCACGCTGAATCACAATCTTTTGTCGTCTCCGGTCTTTTTGAACAATGTTTCACTATAATACCTCTTTAGTTATATGGTTAAAAGAAATCTCAGAAAAATATCTTTTTTCTTGATCATCCTTTCATGTCGATTTCAAAATCAGTTTACTAACCCTTGAATTGCCATTTTGGTATTTTTTTTCCTTTTTTTTTCTTCTTTTTTTTTCTTTTTTTTTTACCAGCGGATTGGGGGGGGGCACGTGCCCCCCCATGCCCCCCCGTAGTTACGCTACTGCTCATCAGTGGTAATTTCTCCCTATTTTCCATCATCATTATTCTTGGAATCTCAAGGATGTGATACTGAGATATGACACCGTGAGGGGATCACTTTATAGAGGACAGAGAGCTGCGTATAAACTTTATTGCAGGCCTACCTGTTATCGATGACCAAAGAACCGTTTGCGTTCCGTTTAAGTAACACACATCGAGCCAGGAGATGTTGGATGAAGATGAACGTTATTATCCCAAAGAAATACGCCCTAATGCAGGAAACGGGAGATGATTTAAGAATTGTATGATTAACACATATGCATAATATGCATACAATGAGTCCCACAAAAAAGAAGGCGAGTTTCATTGCAAGTTTTTGCTGTCATAATAATCGATTGCTTCATATTAAGATATATATTAATGGAAAGATACACTTCTCTTCTTTCATTCGATACACAACTCAATATTCTTAATTCATTTCATGCATGAATGAGTTAGAACAATCTACATTGGCGCTACCAAATTTTATCTCCAAGAGCAAATTGCGACTTTGAGTGAGCCTTTTTTAATGCTTTTATCGTTATCTTTTCGAATATCAAAGTTCGTAACCAAGAAATCCATATTCTCTTCTTTCATAATAAGAGACCTTGTGATGCGTAGAATATGAATGACGCATGCTTCAGAAAAAGTAGCGATAAAACATGCTTCATTTCTACCTATTCGACGGATAGTTGAAAAACAAGGATTGAGCATTCCCGACTTAGCAATAGCCAATGGGCTCAATATCTGCGCGAGTGAATTCCTTTTTATATCATAGATAAAAGCCTCACATATCAAAACTAAATCACACATGCATTTTTCATTTTCACAATCGTAATACAACTGTGTATTCCCTATGACCAATACCAGAGCTGATATAATTTTTCATTCTTAGACCTCTTTGTTTATTTTTTCATTTTATGATTAATAGTTTCAAAAGCGTAGTTTCATCTAAGTATGTAGTAAGATAATCCTGTAATGAGCTGCAGGCATATGTAATTAAAAATCTTGTAATTTCATTCCATCAGGTAAATCACTATACTTTACTGTTCTGTTCATTTTCTATTCTGGTTTTAAGAAAACTATACGTTAGCTAGATTTGAGACATCTCAAGTTTCCTACCAGCAGAATAATCGCCTCAAGCCTGCCTTAGCTAAAAGTGACATACTTGCAAAATTTTGTGAAGAGTTCCTTTCAGTGGAAGTGGATGTTTTAAGATACTATTTATATCAGTTTACCTGCAGATCCTTCATTGAGTTCGTAATTCTATAGACTTGATTATGATCTAATACAATTTGACAAGATTCGATATGAAATGTAATGCGTTTGGACCATTGATTATGTGTAATGTGTTCGTCATATTGTTCATTATGCATATAATCTACACCCTTTCAGTTCTATTTGTCTTATCCACATTTTATTGTACTGATTTATGTCTTTCCCCGCGTAACCTCCTTTTCGACCACTTCTTGCATGAACCATACCAACCAGTACTTTTGAAGAAGGAAAAGAGCAATCGCTTGGTATCGTATGAGGGCAATCATCGTTCCTGTAAGCATCCACAATGTGACCAGCAAGACCAGGAAACCTGCATGAAAACCATTCCGTCACATTGAAAGCGTGAACTTATAAGGCATGGATCTGCAGTCATACACAAGCACACTTCGTGGGGCCTCGAAGCAGTGTAAAACCATGTAGTCAAGATCAGATGAATGTTTTGAAGCTGCTTAGTTTGTTCTATTGATGTATAATTTCTATGAAAGTTAGTAAATGAGAGAGGCGTATCAATCGATCTTTATGCTGGATATGAAAATGTATCTCGTGGAGATCCTCGTCATATACACTTATATATTTTATACAAGCACGCAACATACATACACTTAGAAAGACTGTTGTTCATTAAAAAAACCCGCAAAGATATAACGATGGCCCAAGAAAAGGAAAACAATATAAAAACATACCCCAGTGCATGTACGCCATGCTGTAGCCCGAAAATCTTAGGCAATATATCTGCATTGAAAGAACAAAGTAGAAACTGCTTTGAGAGATTGTTAATTTCCGTCGTACTACTCGACCCCAGATAAACGCTTCCCCACCCCCGAAAAACGTGATATTTTATGGGACTTTTTCATTCAATATTGTGCTTTTATTTGTTAGTAGTACACACGCGCACATAAACACACATGCACATACACACACATACACACACACACACACACACACGCACACCGTGATTTGCCTCTCAGCCCAAAAGTCAGTGTGTGTGTATGCGCGTTCCCAATTCCTACGGGATCCAAAATGACACAGAAAATGCTGTTGAGCTAGCTTTCAAAGGTGTTTTACCACATGATGGTGTATACTGAAAAGAAAGATACTTCTGTCATTTTTGTTAGTCTCACGTGTTAAAGAAAGAGTGTATCCAGCAACATCTCAATGCCTGGTGGGCATTTGAGAAGGAAACGAGCAAATAATTACGATTGTCTATATATAAAATTATGAGGAAGAGGTAGTAATGAAAAAAAAAAAAAGAGTAATCTTCCATCTATACATTCGAACCGAGGTCATTAGCTTTGGAAACCCAGCCTTGATGTCCTCAGAGGAAAATAGATTAAAAAAAAAGAGTCTCAGCCATCACATCAACATTTTAGGGAAAAAAGAAAAATCAGCAAGACATTTTTAATCGTTTTTAAACGAGATAGAGCTCTATAGTCTATTGCTCTTCTACCAGACTCAATTTATCATACATCTTGGAAAACACATAGAAGTAAACACAGCAGCATAGTGTATGTTGATATTTCTGATATCAAGTATTTCATGTATTTCAGAGAAGTTGTGATAAATCCGAACTTACTACAACTGAGTGTGCACTTAAATCTTTAGCAGGAAAACACGATCTGTCTCCTTTCCACATTAGCCTTGTAGTTTCTCTGGAAACAGAAAAGGAAGTGGGCATTTTTCAAAATAGATAGAGCACAACTGCTGCTGATAATCATAGATTTGTCATCGTCTAGCTGTAATCTAGCAGAATACATGGAATAGATGTCATGAGATGCGTTTTGTTGTTTACAAGACTTTAAAGGTAATATTTACCATTTGCAGGTGAAACAAAAACCCAGCGTTAGTGCTTAAAAGTATTACTAAAATGTGAGTTAGTGATGGAAACGACCAATGTGAAAATTTGAATCAGTATAATCAATGTTAAGTATTGTTAAATATACAAAATGTGAACAATAGTTTTGATAAAAATGTTTTTTGGACTTAACTGTCTACAGTCATAGTTTATTGAGGAAAAATTCATAGTGATATATCCTTATATCTTAAGTTTTATTGTGAAATTTGTATATGGTAGGATGTTTTGCGATACAACTGACCTACACATATGCATCAAATCGTCGGTCGCATTACGAACCGGCGAATGTTCGAATTTGCGCGGAAACACGATTACGAGATAATCGCGTTTAAAGAATCGGGACTTCTTTAAACGTATAAAAACGTGTCTTATAACCGCACATTGATGATGATATTAAGAGAGTGATGAAAGCGGAATTTTCTGCTTTGTCTGATACTAAATATTATTTTGTAGCTGCACCTGGGGCTCTGTGGTAGTGATGCAAAGTGCGTTTGCCGGTTCGTAAAACCCCCCATTTCAGCGTTTTACGTACATCGCGTACTAAAGAGAGGGCATTACGAACCGGCAAATGTATACATTTGCCGGTTCGTAAAGCCCATGCTCAATACGTGTGGACGTAGCGAGTGCGCATTACGAACCGGCAAATGTAACATAAAATGGCGCGTATCATCACACATTCCACACGCTTAGGTGGTACGCGCACAGTGTAATGTATACATTCGCCGCTCTAGGTAGTGGGATTGTGATTCATTCATGTTCATTCATGTTCATTCATGTTACCTGTAGTTGTATCATAATCATGGATATTAGGAAAGTGTAACAAACACCACAGTTATTTTCTCAAACTATACAACCTACCTGTACTTTTACACATTAATTGTTGATGCGAGTAATGTTATCAAACTGTGCAATGGGTTTTTGATTGGATGAGTACCGTTCTATTAAAGCGTGCCTGGTAGTCACTCACTATCTATAAATATTACAAGTGTTAAGTCATTATCAGTATTGAGAGAATATAATTACACCCATACAAACACAAACATACACAAACACACATACACGCACATATTATACCAGTAAACACACTCGAACCCACACACACAACCTACTTTCTGACACATTAATTGTTGATGCCAGTAATGTTATCAAACTGTGCAATGGGTTTTTATTGACTACTGGATGAGTACTAAAAGTGCGCCTGGTAGTCACTGTCTATAAAAAAGTGTAAATTCATTATTGAGAGAATATAATTACACCCATGCAAACACAAACATACACAAACACACACTATACATGCACATACCAGTACACACACTCGAACAAACACACACACACACATACCCTCTTACAAAGCAGTCATAATCACCTTGTTCTCCCAATTCTAGGTATCTGTGTCTCTCTCACTCCTCTTTTTTTTTCTTTTGTTCTTTTTTTTTCTATTCACCAGTCCCCAAGTTTGTGAAGAATTCTGCATTTTATTAATTCAAAATGCACCATTCCACATGTGTGTTCATAATTACATACAGTAACTACAAAACAAAGCATTCTCCTCAAACTTCCAGATATAACCTGTAAATTCAGAGAGTGATTTTTTTTTTTTTTGCATTTTCGACAGCTCACAATAATTACATTGCACACTATTATTACAATACATTAAATTACAATTGATACAAAATAAATGTGACATTCTCCATGATACTTCACTATGTAATCTCACTTGGAATGAGAAGTTAGGCATTTGTTGCATTTCAGAATTGTGTTCTGACCACCATAAAAGTGGTGCAATAACATGTACAAAATACAAAATTCTCCCAACACTTCACGAGGTAATCTGACCTGTAAATTGGTGAGAAGTTCTGCATTTCCTTGACTTTAATGTATTACAGTAGTATGCGTGTTAGTCACAAATAGTGCAATAACATGATCAAGTGTACCATTCTCCTCACACTTCACAAGGTAATTTTGCCCAGGGTTGAATTAATGAAAGTGATATCCAATGTGTTTATAAACACGAGTCTACAAACTTTAACAGTCTGTCAACTACTGGACTGCTGGGAGGAGAGTAGTGTACGTCATTTGTCTCTTTTTGCTGTCCTTAGGATGGGGGACAACATGACAACATGTTAATAACATGTCTGGCTAGCCATTCTCTTTCTAGGACCAGAATTTTCAAGGCATGATAATATTGTCTGATAGACATTCTGCCATTTTCACTGAGGCAATCATAGCCAAAAGATTGATATGGTTACGTGTTAAATCACATCTTTGATGGTTAAAATGTGTTCTACCATCTACAAATATTTCTGACTTTTTGTAGGCTTCCCCACTGTTCAGCTTTTTTTTGACAATTCTGTTTTAGATTCCATTAATTTTTTCATGACAACTGAAGATCTATCAGGAATAGAACTGATGTCAGTACCTACATATTCTTCCACATGAAAATCTTCTGGCTTTGCACTGACATCTATCTTCCACTCCCTCAAAAGCCTCAATGGCAGTAGTTTCCAAATTTGCAATGAAGAGACAATAAATTGAATACATACTGGAACACTACACTTTATTTCTATTGTTTCTTTTATATTTGAATAAGGTCTTCCCGAAGTGATAAAAATTGGTCGATTTGTGTGAAACTGTGTTGAAATTATTGAAAGCATGTAGCAAATATGTAAAACTGAAGATAAAATAATTACCAGAAAGTATTACAAACTTGATCATGCATCAAGTCTATATTTGTACAAGGCACTATGAGCAAGAAATTCACCAATAATTCCCTTTCCTTTCCTTACAAGAAACATGTACAATAGTTTGCCTAAATGGTCTTTATTTTAGGAAAGTTGGTCAACAGTTAGTGCACTACATATAATAATGTAAATACAACCAGATGTATACCAACAAGACTAGATAAAGGGCGGTATAGAATACATACAGCATAATATGAATATGCTGTACTTCCATTACACTTCACAAACAGTTTTCTATTGCTTTCCTGTGTCCGGTTACCATCAAAATCGGTTCTTCAATGTCTGACAGGGACATTGCTTTCTCGAGATTTAACAGTTTTCCATCATCCAGCAAGGTTCAGTATTCTTTGTTATCTGAAATAAGAGTGGAGGACTTAGTCTGCTTTCAAATTGAAATCAGGTACACCTAATGCAAGGAAAACAAATACATAATTTGATGAAACTGCCAAGTCTGGTTGAATAATTGTTACTTCATTTACTGTTTTTTTTTTTTAACTATTCTTTGCAGAAGACAAACTATTTTCTTTAAATTTTACAGGTTGCCTGCCACAAACTTTTTCTTACAAGAGTGAAGGATAAAAGAAAAAAAAAAGATAATCAAAGTATTTATCACATGTTTAAATTATTTTACATTTGTTATTGGAAAATTAAGTTTTGGCTCATAATTGCTTTTTTAGGAATTTGCACCACACAGATAGATAATGCAAGAAATACAAACAACAGTTATACAATGCCCTGAACTTCTCAACTCCAGTTGAATTACCTTCAGCTTCAAAGGTAACATTGCTGCGTTGTTTCTTAGAATACGGACACCACAGTTGTTTGTAGAGGCTCTGCTTCTGTTGCTGCTGCTGCTTCTAGCAGTGTTGCTAATGTTCCTGGAAGTGCAGATGCTAAAGTTGCAAGTAGAGGCTCTGCTGCTACAGTGGTAAGTAGAGGCTCAGTTGCTACAGTTGTAAGTAGAGGCTCTACCACTGTTGTCGTACTTAGAGGCTCAGCTGCTAGGGCTGTATGTACAGGCTCCGCCGCTGCTGCTGCTGCTCCTGCTTCAAGCGGTGCTGCTGATGTTTCTGGGGATTCAGCTGTCACAAATCGACGTTGAGGCTCTGCTACTGCTGTCGCAAGTAACGATACTGCTGGAGAAGTTGTAAACAATGCATCAATGAAAAAATTATGTGACCATCCTGTGGGTAGAATCAACAAGATTTATACTAGATATACTTGCAAACATCTATCATGGACACTAGAATCTACAGTGTATTACATGCACATAAAGCAAATTATCAGTAATTGATTTTGTTTTGGGACTGAGAAGAGACGTTGACATAATAAATTGGAAGTAATAATCAATATCAGACTTTTAAAGAAAGGAAGTGGAAAGCTAACAGTCTTCAGCATCCTACAGTCATTACAAACTGCAATTACGACATTTGTTTTATTCATTACACAGAATTGAACATTTATATTGAAATGGTAATGCAATGAAAGTACATTGTACCTACATGATACTATGCATAAAAATCGCTACATCATTTTAAAATGAAAAAAGACATAATATATCTTGATAAACTTATTGATGTAGAACAAATCAGTAACTATGTATTCAAATTACCTCAGGCAGAAAGAGGAATGCCCTCGTCATCTGACATCCTACGTCCATCCATGGGCATGTTGAAGACTTGAAGCACCCTCCCTTTCCACCAGCCATTTTCACTTCTCATAATATGTACGCAGGAACCTTGTTTCGGTTTGGTCCGTTGAGCACGATAGAGGTCACTTGAGCTGACAGGATTCATAGAACCATCCCTCTTCCACTTGACAAGAACATCTATGCCTACGGTGGTTCAAAAACACACAAAATTGTATGGACAATTTCAGTGAGAAATTTGACAGTTGTGTCATACACTATGTGATAAAACATTACAAGTACCTGCAGGTTTGAAAAATGTGAAGAAGAGTATTTCTTACAGCTAAAGCACAATTTCAGAAGAAAAAACAAAGTAACATAAGGAAATTCTTTACAGGCAATCACCTACGACATTTTGTGAGACAAAATGAAAATAGCTACAGCCAGCATACCTATTTGAAATGCAAAAAAAAAATTGTCATCAAAGTCTGATGATCTCTGAAGGGCATAGTAATTCAGGTGCTATTGGTCGAGCTTTTACACCTTGGGGTTGGCAAAGGTAAATAATGATAACTGCTACACATTCTTTGATTAGAAATGTGATGTCTTTCACATAAAAACCTAACAATCTTATACACAGAAGTGTTAGTGCTTGCTTTTTTCTCTTTTAATACATTGAGTAGCAGTCAACATTGATATACATGTATGAAATAATTACAGTAAGGCCATTAGAAACTTCCCCCAAGTATGCTCAAGCAGGTGCCTAGGGAAGAGCTTGTAATATCAACATGAGCCTGTCCTCACCAGGTTAATATCTGCATAAGATACTTGACAGTAGAGTTAGATAAGTTCGACATTACAGAAAAGGTATGACTACATTACCTAGTACATTCCAGATATCAAAACAGTGATTTCTGTCAAATGACATGGTATTGTTCAATCATCTATTCCACTGAAAGTAATAAATGACCTATTCCATTCACCGTAAACTGAGAAATGTTTGTGAATACCTGGTTCCCGGTACACTTTATGGTCCACAAGTACCGGTACCATAATCACTTGTTACGAATCAAACTTACCATTATAGGCAGAAGGAAAAACATCCTCATCACCACTACTCTCTGCGGTTGTACGTAGAGGCTCTGCTGCTACAGTCTGAAAGGCTCAGCTGCTACAGTTGAAAGTTAGGATCATGCTGCTACAAATGTAGAGTTTTACAGTAGCATACGTAGACGCTCTGTTGCAATAGTACTGTCGGTAGGCCTACTGTAGTACATAGAGGCTTCGCGACTACAATTGTATGGAGAAGTTCAGCTGCTACAGTTGCACTTTACAGGCTCTGCTAATGCTGCTCCTGCGCCGAGAGGTGCTGCTGATGTTCCTGGGATGCTAGCTGCTACAGTTGTAATGATAGCGGTGCTGCCTTTGTTTGTGGGGACTCGGCTCCAGCTTGTAGTGGCCTGCTGTTCTCCTAGAATTATCCCCAAGATATAAATAAGGAAAATCATGTCAGTGTTATCAGGGCACAAATAGGATACCGCGGTAACTTATATAGAATAAAAATCCCTGGATATAGGCTTATACTTGTACCGGTACATGAGTGTTAAAAAAAACTGTGAGTACCGGTACCGGTAATCAACTTCGTTTAATTTTTCTGAAAGTTCATTGATATCTGTCCTGGTAATCAAAATAAGTAACATACCGGTGAATACAACCTCAATCTAGCCTATAAATTTACTGTTTATGCAGGATTTTAGTTAGACAGTAAAGGCCAGAGCAGCTATTCTTGCATGCTTAAGGAAGCTATAGGTAACTATAACTGACTTAACACTGACGCTAAACAGTCTCATCATGCAATTTCATTCTTACTTAGGGCCTAAATACTATTTTTTTTTTAATGCAACAACATGAATCTTTGAAAACAATGATAATCATTTATTACTTTGGGCCTATTTTCAGTTCTACCTGGGTATTTGCAATTGCTACACGATATTTTTTTTTTCAGTTTATAGATTCTACTATGCTTTAGTTTAAAAAACAATGCATTCGGGTTGTATGGGAGGATTGCTTTATCTCTGACCAAGAATAATCAAGGACCACCTTCGACAAAAATGGTGGCTAGGTGTACGACTGTGTAGGATCTACAACTACAAGGAAATGAAATACACAGGAAAGCTACTTTTACATGATAATGTCGAGCAATTCTACTTCTCTGATGTAATATTTTACGATTACACATTAACCTGCCCCGATTATCATTACTTTTGTTTCTAAACAGAAGATTAAATAACAAATGAGCAACAAAATGCACCTAGTAGTTACATACCAGCACAATTCCGAGTGCATGGGACTGATGGTGATGACGAGCCCTCGCTCGCGGCCTCGCAAGCTCCTCGATTCGCCCCACATACCTCACGTGTGTTCCGTCTGAACAGGGATTTTACGAACCGGCGTATACGAACATTTGCCGGTTCGTAATGTCACAAATTGCAGCATTTGGACATTTTGAAAATTCGTCACTACCAAAAATACATGTTTTCGTGAATTTTGCGATTTGATATTTTGGGAATAGATAGAGTTTGGTATGGACATTCAAAAAATGGAAAAAAGTGAATTTTGAAAAATTGACCCAAATTCGAACATTCGCCGGTTCGTAATGCGACCGACGAAATGTTATAACTTGAACATTTTTAAATCACTGTTCGCAATGGTAAACAGTACCTTTAAATATATCTACGACAGGATCATCATATTTTCTGACCGGAAGATTCGTATTTCTGTCATTTTTTTCATACTTCACAAAGATAATGAAGAGCGTTGATGTGTTTACAAATTCTTCTGCCATTGTCATGATTGTGGTGCATGGTTTTTCATGTAATCTAAGTGCTGCGCTAGACGTAGTCGTTACCTCGATAAGACTACAAAACAATGCTATAACTTTTAAAATGGTGTCATTGAATTACCTGTAGTTGTGAAGGAAGAATAGAGCGTTTACAAATGTCGTCATCACGGCAATAGACATTGACAGAATGAAGGAAACTGTCAAACAACAACAAATGATGAAAGTGAAGACGAAATGATTCAAAAAGGTAAAAGAAGAGATGAAAGGCTTTATTCCAGGTGATTTATGTACTGTTACATGGTTTCATTCATGCTTCCAACGTATTGAATAAATTTTTGTCATGTCTATTACTGTTATTGAAAGAGGTCAGTATACGACAGAAGATAAGGGCTCATTCACTTTAATTTAACTGATCATTAAAAAAAGATTTATACTTGTTTAATAATTGATAGAATTACTTATTATGCATTAGGAAATTTAAAAGGTTTCCAAAAAAGTGCTTTATTTTTCTGTCGACATAATTATGATTTGTTACTTTTCTCAGAGCGGTCAAAGTCAATTTGTGTAAGTAAAGATGATGATAAGAGAAAAATATTGAAGATGTGAATGACTGCTGGTGTCATAAAACATCATACTAATAATATGATAACAACAGAAAGCCCACGAGTCATACATCTTACAGTCATACAGCCCATCCCGGAGATGAGTTATACAGATCACGAGTCATACAGCCCATTAGTTCGACACTAAGCTAACATGGCCCACGAGACCGACACATTAAGCCCCGTGTTGTATCTGTCGAACTCGTGGGCTGTTTTTACCTAGTGTCGAACTCATGGGCTTAATTTGTCTACTGTCGAACTCATGGGCTGTATGACTCGTGAGCTGTATGACTCATGGACCTCTTTTCAATGTCGAACTAGTGGGCTGTATGACTCGTGGGTGTCGGTCTAGTGGGATGACCCCAAATGAATGCCCATATGGATCACGTTTACGCTCTCAACCAATCATTTGGTTAGAATCTGATGCTTTATCATGCTATTACATTACAATTGAAGCGTCTTTACAAATGTACTATACACATATAATAGTTACACACATTTTTATCAAAGTTAATTCACTTTTTTGTTGTCATTTACATCGATTGTGATCACTCCATCCGTCAGCAGCTTAGAATATACTTACCATCTAAGATATCGAGAAAGATTGTTTCATTTTCCGGACTCTGCCAAAGTAACGCCAGAAGATACGGCTTGAAAAAATCCGGTAAGGACGTTATTTTAACACTGATCTGCAATTACATAATAATAAGGTACACAGAAATCTGAAACAACGATCTTGTGAGACAATTCGAGTAATTATATTTGAAATCGTTTTAATAATTTATGGTCAACGACAGCCCCATGCAAGATATATTGTTGTTAATATTATTCTTTTACATTTTAGATTTTCTCTGTTATATCAAATCGGGTTTTTTTTTGCGTGTGATTCATTATAAAGCTTTATTGTCAATTAAATACATAATCATCAGTTAATCTTCAGAATGTTAAGCCGCATTCTGTAGAAAAGCGGGTACTGAAAATTAACTAACCTGAAAAATTATGGCAACGGATACACCAACGGTACACACCATCCGAGTTGAATACTTAAAACCTGCAGCGTAGGAAAAAAAGGGAGTATCAAGTACCCGAATGAAGCACTAACATGCACATGTGCAGATATATTATTTGTGATCTCTATACGAAACTTCATGAAACCGATGTGACAAACAGGGGCCTACTACGCGAGTGTATTCCCTGAAATTATTATCAATGCCCATGAAGAAGTTTCTGGTCTCCAGGTTATACGGTCATGGTTCCTGTTTCATCATCAAAGCACAGTTTCCATGGTTTCGAAAAAGAATATCATTCGTTTAAAATAATATGATTTTATCCAACTATACTATAGAGCACTTTCAGGAAAATTCGATCAGTATTAAGTTTGGCTGACTATGATTTGATTTGATTTGATTTGATTTGATTTGATTTATTGGTTTCTGTATCATCATTGTACATACACACCTTCATGTACAAACATAAATATAACAATATATATATAAGTATTTTCTTGTTCATTGCCTGTGTACAATGTACAGCAAAAGTACAACATAACATGCAGCAATGAATAATACAGAGGGGCTACATAGTATAAGCGTAGCTTGATTTGCGTTCAGCCCCCGTAGCATAACATGATAATTATTATGATATACATCGGAAGGAGAATAGGAGGGAGGGATGACTTGCATAGAGATAGGATAGTTGAAAGGAGAAAGGGAAAGGAGTACTTGGGTACCTAAGGGGGGGTCACCGTGCACCCCCCCCCCCCAGGACTCCTCGAAACTTACATTTTCAGGATCCTCATGACATACCAAAACATAATCAAGATGTTAACAGGAACGAAAAGTGGCTGTTCTAGGTGAAATTTAATGTATTCTATTGTTTTTCATAATTTCTTATGTATTTCTTTGTTGTTCAACTTTTTCAACTTTTGTTTTTTCTTTGTTTTTCTATTGGAAATTGTCACTGACCACTTTTCTACCATAATTAGCACAAAACTAATCAATGAAAGTGATTAATTGTAAAAATAATCAGGTTTTCATGACCTTCATGACAGAGCACCTGTTTTCCATAGGAAATGCACACAAAATCACAAAATTGTGCCCGTTTTGGGGAGACATACCGTTACAATAATGGGCGTGACTTCGCAAAAGTATACGCGGATGTTGCAAATTTGGTCTCACAGGTTGTGCGAGACTTGACCAAACAAAGTCAAGAAGCCTCGCGACAGATTTATAGCGCGAAACTTTGGGGGGGGGGGGTGGCGGATCCCCCCCCCCCGTTCTTATGTATGTATGTAATATGTGCTTACATGTAGGGCCTACATAGTAGGGTACCTAAGGGGGGGGGGTCACCATGCACCCCAAGGACTCCTCAAAACTTACTTGACTTTGTTTTGTTCAAGTCTCACGCAACTTTTGAGACCAAATTTGCAACTTCCCCGCATACTTTTGCGAAGTCACGCCCATTTTTGTAACGGAATGTCGTCCCAAAACGGGTACAATTTTGTGCTTTTGTGTGCATTTCCTATGGAAAACAGGTGCTCTGTCATGAAAGTCATGAAAACCTGATTATTTTTACAATTAATCACTTTCATTGATTAGTTTTGTGCTAATTATGGTAGAAAAGTGATCAGTGACAATTTCCAATAGAAAAACAAAGAAAAAACAAAAGTTGAAAAAGTTGAAAAACAGAGAAATACATAAGAAATTATGAAAAACAATAGAATACATTAAATTTCACCTAGAACAGCCACTTTTCGTTCCTGTTAACATCTTGATTATGTTTTGGTATGTCATGAGGATCCTGAAAATGTAAGTTTCGAGGAGTCCTGGGGGGGGGGTGCACGGTGATCCCCCCCCCCCCTTAGGTACCCGACTAGAGAGGTTTGTCTGCTTTCACTAAAGGTTTATACAATGTACAAAGTAAAGTCACCTGTATCACTGATTAGCAAGACATGACAAAATATTTCCTCACCGAGGTATGCAGGTGGACAGTTGATACAGGTCATAGTCGGTTACATAATCACTATTACATAATAGATTAATTGCGTCGATATTTCTACGAACGAATTTTATGTATAATACATTAACAATGACGATGGAATTACTGATATTCAGATAACAACATTGTTTTTACAGCCTTCCTAAAAGAATACATGGACTTTAAACTTCGAATTTCAGAAGGAAGAGAATTCCAAACATCGGGTCCAGTGTGTCTGACAGATTTCAGAGCCATCACTGTTTTGGGATTATACAAGTGAAACTTATCAGATTGTCTTGTTGGATAAGAATGTATTTCCTTGTTTAATTTAAATAGTGAGTAAAAAGAAGATGGCAACTGACCATTATGTAAGCGAAACATAAAAAGTGAGTTTTGCAAAAAATTAATGTCATTTACCTTAAGTGTTCTTAATTCTGTGAATAAAGGATCTGAATGGTCTCGATAACCTGAGTTGGTGCATATACGTATAGCTTTCTTTTGCAAAAGTAATATACTATCAATGTGGCTTTTTGAAGTCGCCCATACAATGTTGCAATAAGAAATGTGCGATAATATCAACGAATTATAACGTAAATAAAACATTCTGAGGGACATAATACTTTAACTTCTGAAGTATACCAACATTACGAGATACTTTATCAGAGATATATTGTACATGAGCGTTCCATTTCATATTTTCATTTATATATATTCCGAGGAATTTAATACTCTCTTTTTGTTCCAATAATACTCCATCCACCATGATATTTAAATGTTGCCTTTCATTGTTGTGCTTCTTGTTAGAGAAATACATAAGATTTGTCTTTTTCAGATCAAGTGATAATCTATTACTCTTAAACCACATAGATAATTTCGGTAATTCAGTATTGAGAGTTCTTAAGAATTGATGAAATGAAAGAAGAAATGATTACTTTATAATAAATACTAAATATATATACTATATAAATACTAAATATTAACATTGCATCATTTTATACATGGTTAATGTTGATTACAACTGAACGTGACAGTGCTGACAGTGACAATATAGTTGTTTGTGCACATCATTTTCCTCACCTGGAAAATCTGGATAAATCCATGTTTTCAGCCGACGAAGAAATCTCTGTTGTGGTTTCCTATAAATTATACAGACGAAATACTAACAATATACATTATGCGAAATGTGAGTCCGTAATGCATAGACGTTTTAGAAAATACAATTTGTTATAGGCAGCAATTCAGGAGTGGAATTTTACAAGTGAAACCAAAGTATTACCTATCTATTGTGTTTTTAGTGTATCCGATGCACAGCATGCAACAAGTTAAAGCATGCCCCCTGATTGCGTTTGAACTATACTTTGTCTTGGAAGTTGTTGAATCAAAGCTTCAATCAGTGTTACTGGAAGAAAATGTTGAAAAGCACACTAATTCCACCCGGCAGTTTTGAGGTATGTCGTTACTAGGCGCGGAAATAAAATAAGTATTTTCCTCTGGACATCAAATAACACTTGGTCGTTCAGTTGAAGATCTCTTAAATCCAATCGTTCTTTAACGCACGTGAGAGTAAAGAAATGAGATGAAATGGGGGGAGGATTCCATGTATATTGTGAAATAACTTATTCAGATATGTTTTCAACATGGATAAACAGACAATACACCAGTAATATGACCGAGCAAAAGATATCTATACCAATTAATATTGCGACATACACACCTCTGCAAAATACAATTTGGAGGCGTCAGGAGGTGCTTGACTCGTCGATAGTAGTGAGTCCTCCTGAAACCGTGATCATCCTGAAGGAGAATAAAGTTCTGACAGAGGGCAGAATATAATTATTGACGTTTACAATGTTCCAATGCAGCGGTTTTCTATAGCTTGATATGGAGCTATGTTTGACAAGATGACCTTTCAATATCACTACTGCAACATGTAAATGGTCACTTTTGATCCTTTAATATAAAAAAAGCGTCCAGTAGTTAATATGATTTTATATGCACAACGATACAGATTTAATGAGAGGCAGTATGAACATATACGAAACGCTTGATAAAGGTATGTCGTAGCTCATTCGATTAGATTGGTTTATGATCTATTAATTACATTAATTTCCTATTAAAGTCACGAGGTCTATCACTCGAATACATTCTATCAATTTCAGAAGAAAGTGAGGAGCTCTTTGTCCATTTCCTTGACGAGCAAAGATATCGATTCTTTTTTAAACAAGCGGGACAGTGAATTGGTATAGCATACTATATAAATTGCTGCATGTACTCTATTTCAAAGTTTTATCAAGTAGACAGTTAACCTGAATAATGCTTGTTTGTTTTGTCTCTACTAACCATTTTTGCTTTTCCAGCGCAGCTTGCGCGACATCGGGCGACGCTCCGGTGAGCGAAGAATATGGCAAGTATCAAACAGGAAACCAACTCTGGCACGTACTTCATAGCCCTCAACGGACCAGGCAGTGACTAATAAAGGACGTGGGATAAAAACAGGAATCAACCCCCCCAAAAAAGACACAATCGACATTTCAAGACAATTATTTGTGAGAGGTTTATAACTTATTCCTACGATCCTTATTCTTTGCGTGATGACGAAATATATTCAATCAGAGACAATTACGTTTGGCAGTCTTAAGATTTTTTTTTCCCACTCACAATATGAAAGCTCATAACTGTGCTATCTCTTGCTCACTACATGCCTCATAGACGAAGTCATGTGCGTTATCATTATCATCATCATCATCTTCATCATCGTCATCATAATCAGCATCATTAGTGTTATCATTATCACAATTGTGATTTTATGCAGGGAATGGCCGAAATACAAGCCTTTTGAAAGACAAGCAATATGTCGACATCATTTAGTAGGAGAAGGCTTCACTGTACACCACGTATTCTTTCTTGGCTAAGTGTGTGGCCATGAAAAGGGCCTACCCCGGGGCCTACTCATTCTCTACGTTCAGCTGACGTTTCGGTGAGCATGTTTTTACCGTTTTCAATAGAATGTTCTACCGCCATTGAAGCCTTCATAGATTTTATATGTCGACATCGCCATTGCTATTTGTGCGATAACTATTTCCTTAGTTGGAATGTGAGATAGAATACCAGAACTATAATTCCACGTATTCGTACATCTTTTGACTGATCACTTACACTGTCAGTACAGGCCAAGTAGTGATGAATGTGCATCACGCTCCTAAAAAGGCACAACGGGGGAAAATATTTGGGCGTATTAAATTTAGTCTCGATGACATGACTGGTATGAGCTGGTGTTATATTTCGCAATATGCATGTACACACGATATATAATTTCCTGTTCGTAACATTCTAGATAATAATTGTCCTGACTGTTGGAGATGATCACTAGCGAAAGAAAATTATTGACCCGTTAAGGTTAACCCAAATCAACTATGTCTAAAGTCATCGTTATCATGTTATCGTATTAAAAGATAAACATAGAGAAAATGTAAATATGCTTTAACTGATATCGTTTTGCAATTTTCTTGTTGATGTCGGCAAGAATAACAATATTCATATTATATATTTTGTCTTCTTAATTAAAAGAATTCCACCTTGGGATGATCGAGTAGTATCAAATCAATTTTACGGTCTTAGGGTCGAGTAATACTCGATTAGACGTAACAAAATAGTAAAGAATGTAATGTATAATCATGCATAAGATATGTGTCATAATGTAGAAAGATGTCACTGTCTAAGCTGTTAAATTTTGTAAACGGAATAAAATTCCGTAAGTCTGAGGCCGACGAACATTCCTTCCCTCCAGCTCTGCACATCGCCTTGTTGTTGTTTTTTTATCATGTATAGGCTTATACATATTACTTTTGATTTGGAATACGCGAATGAAATTTTACGCTAGAAATTGAACATGACTTGTATGACTTTTTCTGCTACGCAACCTTTGTTATCTTGAGCATGATTTACTTTGATTTAAGGACTCACGGTCATCTTTTTAACATCTAGATTCGATTTCAAAGCCAATACTTGTCTTATCATCCTTGAAGTAAACTATAGGTTGCAATAAAATCACATGTATTGCGCTTGTGGGCGTAAATGCTGAGCAAAATACCTTAAAAAATGTCTCTAATAGTAAAAAGGCAGATAAATTAATGAAGTTGCAGAAATGATGAAAATAGCAGGGCTACTATACAGATTGCACAATGACAAATTGCTCTCGGTTACAGTTCGTTCTTCTAAAATGAAATTAGGTTTGTTTTTGTTTTTCCATTTTAGGATTAACGAACTTTAAGAATAGCTAATATCACCCCTTGTAATCAATAACAATGACACATACCAGTCGCATGTGTAGAGGAAACCGCAGACGTCAGTAAAGACATTGTTGTACGTGATGCACAATAGTAGAGGGTAGAACAGGAGCCCCAGCATGATCACCGTTATGTACTTCACGAGAGCCGAAAGAATAACTCGAGGCAGTAAAAAGGTAATATAAGGATCGAAACACGATTAAGAGTCTTGAACATCGTATCTGATCATCATAGTATGATATCTACTAACAACCTCGTTATCAACGACGTCCTCACCAGTCATCTGGCTCAGCAGAACTATTTGATACGTAAGGGTGATTGATATCCGTCTATATATCATCAATATGTACTGACATAATTATACATTAAGAAAGAGGTCTACACGTTGAGAGCTGGGGAAAAGGGATTTTGGAACACTGAAATAAACAGAACTGCAGTAGAATACATGTTCTTGTACTCTGTTACGTTATTTAAAGTTTCATCTTTGTTAGTATAGACCTATAATTATTACTGTCTTTATAATACTAATTTGCTTTATTGCCTAAATACCCTAATAACCATTACTAACATATGAAAACAGCAGAAAGTTCAAAAGTAGTGAGTAATTATCTAATTCACGATCAATTAGGTCTGTGCCAGACTGTACTCACATTGCATTGGAGGTGATAGTCCGGCAAAGATTTCCTTCCCTCCTGCCCCGAATATAACCATATTAATGACCACATTACTCATGATGAGGAAGACTAGTAAGTAGGCCAGCCGGTTCGAATACCCATCCAAGAGGTTGACAGGGCTTGAAGAAAAACAAACAAAAAGAATGCATTAAAGCAAAAGCAAAACAAAACAAAACAAAAACAGAAAGAACGCACACATTTAACGAGTAAAAGGATTACGAAAACTAGCGATGTCTTCAACACTAGACTGTAGACAACTTCGTACACACACAACACACACACACACACACACTCACGCGCACATACACACACACACACACACACACACTTATGAAAAATGTTACCATGATTATTGGCATTACTTTAATTGTTTTCGTTAGCATTCCACTTATTATTTTTTATCTCATCTCGGCTCCGCTGTCTATTTACGAACTAATATACACCCAACGTGTTTTTGTCGTTGATTGTAACATACTGCAACATCATCTGAATTTTGAGCGTAATGTAGTACAAGTTCACCACAATAAGATATAACCTCACGGTTAAAAACTTGGATGGCTGCAATCTTTAAGCACTGGCATGACAACGTAATTGGTCTCCATCAACGTGATTAGAGTAGATTCCACCTGTCAGGCAACTTTATGATGATACCCAATTTTATGATGAAGGGCTTGGCAACTATTTTAATCCACTTTCGGAGTTTGTTGCACGTTTCTGCATTTCTGATGACACCGTACGGAACAAACGCTTTAATGTATATGAAGTGCTCTTTTCTTTTTCAGAGTCCTTAGCTGATTATTTCATAGGTGAAAAGAAAGAGGTGCCGCGTACTGACATTTTTGGTAGTCCCTAATAAACCCTAATGCAATGTGTGAGAATTGAATTGTATATGCTGATTTAGATACTGTAAATAAGAATTTTCAGATATTTCTTTTTGTTATTTTTTCAAATGAAGACAGTTACTTTTAACAAGTATTGATAAACCATAAGGGTATCTTAAATGTACTTTTGCTGTATTTCGCTCTGATATACTTACTAGGCTAAACGTGGCCGACGCTGCCACTTGCATGGACCGGTCTGGAAGCGACAGAAAGTGGCTAGAATCACAAGCACCATCTGCAGGAAACGCGTGAACGAGGGCTCTGGTTATTTCGGAGTACCTCTCGCTCGTCACTGCTTAATGGTACGCTGGAAAAGACTTTTAGAGGGGGTTATCAACTTCCTCTCAGAACAGTTTTGGTTTTTATATTCCCTTATTATTTGATCGATAGGATATACACAAATATTGCCGTGGGAATAGAAGGGCTCACCAGTGTAAAGCATTTATATTGCCTGACTCATGATCGTGCATTTGAATGATTATGTCACTCAGTTCCCTCCGTTCGGTCAAAGCAGGGTAGCAAAAACCAAACCAGTGTCAAAAATCACTTTGACATTTCCCCTGTCCTTTCCTGGAAACTAAATAATGATATTTAATGGTGGAGATTGTTGCATGTAGTGTCCCTGACCGGATATCAAAGGTGTACATTATAATTTCCGGAGAACTTTTATGGACGTAACCAGACCTCTGTTAATAAAAATGATGTGTTACACGAAAAGTGACCAACAGAATTTTTTAGGTACACTACAGTATAACTTTATCAAAAGGATTCAGAGCTGACTATGTTTGAAGGTCTAGTTCAAGTAATTCCTGACTCATGTCCCATATTCCAAGTCCAGAATTTCTTAATACGCCTGTTGAATCATGTCTCGTCACTCTAGCTTGGATGTCATATTATTGATAATCTCACTATTTTCAAGGCAGTAATCGGTTCAATAATGATTACAATGCAAAATATATGCGATTGACGGAGTAGATCATGAAAAAGTGATGAAAAACTAAGTGCAATTACATTAATACTCTCGTTACATCGATTGAAGTATCAGTGGTTTGCCTTTGTGTTTTGTGATAAGCATGATTTCTTTTCATATAGATAGTCATAATGATATACATAGATATCTATACTGCGTGCTGTATTACACAAGTGATTCGTCAGTTCGTAGGAGGGGAATTCTTCGTAACGATTTTAAAACATTCTTTGCTTACATATTACAACGTGGCTTAATTTGTATTAGTATGATGTTAAGTGTAATTCTTAGATATTGGCACACTTTTATTCGGTGTGATTATAAACATTCATCAGTCGTCATGCTTGTTTCTCATTTTACTGCAAGCGTGCAAGTTACTGCCGCGTTCAATCTAAATGTCTGCGTGGTATAAGTACGACCAAACCAACTTTACGAGATAAGAAATTCAAAGTCACATTGAACTAAGTACAGGAGGCATCTCACATGGCAGAGTGTCAAATGTGCCTCTGACAACATTCTTGAACCCGACTTAAACATGCTCAGCAACATAGATGCAGTTAAATGTTTGTCAAAAGTTTAATTATTTGTATCCTTTGGATCAGCTGTTGATGCCCTCAGAATGTGTTTCTAGTAATTCACCACTCAGTGAGTACGTGGCTTGATTAAAGCTCCAAAATTGTTGAGTTTGCGGCAAAATGAATCACTCTACATGGTATTGTGAGAACAGCATTGTGTGTTTAGAGAGATCAATTCGGCCTAAATTTCCGGTTTATCAACCTATCATTCCTATACAAATCGCCCACAAAGATAACGGTGCATGAGCATGCAGTGAAAGAGAGAATATGCATAAGACACGACATTTACTTGTCAGTATCACATTTCATATACATATTTTCACGTGTTTCTCCCGCTACGGGACATCATGCTCTGTATATTACTTTACAAAAGGCCTATATTCTGTTATTGTCTATAAACCCACCGCTGGAAAGAGGTTTAGAAGAATCCACCACATCTGCACACGACCCTCGCACGAGTCTTCCTCCACAGAGTCCCTCTCCCATAACGGTCCAGTTTCTGTCTTTGTCGACATCGAATATTCATCCAACATCTTTCAAAATGATGCACAAACCTTTCCCGTGATGAACAAAACTTCTCCAAAGCTCACAGTGTTCCTTCTTTTCAGATAGGAGTGGTGATGGACTCAAAATACTACATTTTACTTGATGCTCAAATTGCTGACACCTACACAAGTCCTTGCAACAGAATGTATACTAGCAGACAGTGTAAAGATACTGCGTTAGGCAAGCGACTCTGTCAAAGAGAAAGCGCTGTTGACACACATTGTCGTTTACTGTGGACATGAGGAACATGTTCCGAATTTAGAGCGAGAACTTTGGCTTGTGAAGTATGATACCGAAATGTGTCTTAAGAAAGAACGATAAACATGGTGACCTGCTCAAGACGTTTGACGAGCAATGTTTAATGGGCACTTCACTTCAGGTTGGAAGAAGATGCCAGAACTGAATATCCACAACCTGCTTGAAGTTACCAAGCTTTTTCCCTCAACTGCGATGCTGCTTGCAGTTATTTTAAGTTCGTAGCAAACAGTTTGAGTGCTTATGAAACTGTCTGCCCAGCATCAGCATTTTAATCCACATCACACACACCACGCATGGAACGTGGACGCTGGATGCATGTAAACGTGTGCCAAGAGAATTTTGTTGGAACGTCATTTTTTTTTCTCCATGCCAAATCTGACATGATGTGGAAATGCATTGTGCAGTCACAAATATTGAGATTTAATACATAGACGTACTTATTCAATTAAATTTTACCTAACTGCTAGCAGATCTGTCATAATAATTATGAACCCGGTGATCTTTCCGTGAGATCATAAGTGCCGATATCTTATATCTGTTAGATTGGTTAGATTTTAAATAAATCAAGTGTAATTGATGCATCCCTACCGTGGAAAGGTTATACGAAAAAATAAGAGCAAAGGAGAAAGAAGTCGGGAATGAGTTGAATGGTGAGACCCATAATTAAAATAACTCACAGGAGAATCGATATCAAATATTTTGAATAATCTTGAACAAGTGTAAGAGCAAGTTTGCACTGTTTGAACGTGGAATACTGCAAAAAAATTACAAGGTGGCAAATCCTTTGTTAAATCGGGGAGGTGAGACTTCTCTCACCTCCCTGGTTAAATGACCCCTTCCATTGACATACCTATCATACCTGCCAACTTTTTATGACCAAAATTGTAATTAATTTTTTGAGTGACATTTGGTGGGAACAGAGCGACCGAGCGGGGGGGGGGGGGGGGGGGAGGGGGTACAGTAGTTTGGTGGTGTCCTATCTCCTGCGGTAGGAACTTTTTGTATTTTTGACGAGTAGGAACCCCATTTTCCTTTACTTTAAAAAACATTTTCCACACTTATTTGATCCAAAACAGAGGCCATAGAGGCAAACATTTCCCAAATTAGTATAAGAGGCAAGAAAGTTCATATTGATATTTTGATGTGGCAAAATCCTAAGCACCATCTCCTGTGCAATATCTACCTACTATGTCTTAAGGATTAGAACCAGCACTTGCTGTCGGGCGGAAGCTCGGTGGTCTAGTGGAGATGACGCCTGTCCGGAGATCAGGAGGTCGTAGGTTCGTATCCTACTCGAGTAATATGTACCCCCATGATTTGTTTTATCATGGCTACTACAAGCGCTACTAAAACACTGATCAATTCACGACGTAGGGCAATTTGTCATTCAGCTGCGACGCAGGAGGAGATGACGCATTAAAGAAAATATAAAATACATTGTCATACTTGAACTATAGAGGGCGAACTACGTTACGGCACTGTGCACAGTGCTGTGCTGCGCGGACCTAAAGATCCCTCACCTGTAGGCCCGGTCCCACTGGCCGACGGACACAAAGCGTATGCAGAAAGGACACAGCGGACGAGCAAAATTTCGGGGATGGCTTCATCCGCTTTCATCCGCTCCAGAAATTGACAAAATTGGCGAAAATTGGCGGTAACAGAACGGAAATAGAACGGACGTGGGTAGTATGTAGCGGGGATGTTAAACGGATGTTCATCGGAAGCCTAGCGGATGAAAGCGGATGGAAGGGGATGACAGCTCCGAAGGGGTTACCGGAGATAATTGCGAAACGGACGCATAGCAGAAAAAGCGGATGCAGAGTGGATGCAGAGCGGATGCAGAGCGGATGCAGAGGGGATGCTTTCGAAATGCTTTATATACGAGATGCATACGCTTACATCCTTTCTATTAACGTGCTATTAACGATGTAAAGACGTTCCACTTACCATATCTTTCCTCCCTCTTTCCGTTTTTAGCTGCAGCGGATGTGAGTTGCGAGGATGCCCAGAGGATGTAGAGAGGATGCAGCGGACGTTTAAGGGATGCCGCACGGACATACAACGTTTGTTGCTCGTATGTCGCGGATTTACATCGTACACAGCGGAAAGTTCATCCGTTCTAAAAGTTTTAAGCAGCTTAAAACTTTTTGCGCGGATGAAATCACAGTGGACGGATGCTCGATGGATAGAGCGCATGAAACACGTATGCGATGGGTACACAGCGGATTCGTAGCGTTTTCCAACGGATGACAAGATTTTTTGTACGCTTTACATCCTCTTTGCATCCGTAAGTGCAGTGGGACCGGGCCTTTAAATATCACGTAGAGACTTGTGGTCACAATTAAAAGTTAAGGAAAAAAAGAATAAATCTGTGTAATAAACGAAGGAATCAAGGCCTTTCCTTTTCGGTCGCAAAATGAATCAACATGTCTCACTTCGGCCTTTATACCTTCCAACAGCTTTTCCTACCTAAACTCTATTGAACAATACTCGCACACAAACACACACACACGCACACACACACACTCACACACAACCACACATAATACATCCAATTTTCCAACAGTTTTTCCTGCCTAGATTCTATTAAATAACCATTGTAATACTCACACACACACACACACACACACACACACACAATCAAGGCCTTTCCTTTTCATCAAAGTGAATCAGCATGTTACTTCGGCCTTGATAGTTCAACACTTTTTTGTTTTTGTTGTGTTTTTTTTTTCTCGTCTGGTCAAACTCTCCATGGTCATCCTTAAAGCTATATATCTTCAGGAATTAGAAAAAATAATCCCTCTACATAAGAAAATGAGAATTTCTGATCTCAGTTATTGGGTGCTCCTTGTAGAGAAATAATCCCTTGTCATTACGAGCAAAATAATACATAGATATCGTAGGATTTATGTCCTGTGAATGTTCTTTCTAATTCTTTCACTATCATGTGATTTTTTTTAACTGTTTTTTAATCAAATATATCTTCAATTACTCCACCAAAAGTGTACACCGAATCGCTAAATTTCAAATCCAAAAATGTGAAAATTCGTAAAAGAACAAAGGGTTCGTTAATCCGAACATTTCGTGGCGTTATTCAGAAGGATCGTTATTTCTATGGCTCGTTAGTGCAAAGGTTCATTCATCCGGAAATGAAGCAAGGTTGATTATTCCGATGGTTCGTTAACCAAAAAATGACACATTTTTTTTTTTAATCCCTATATAAGGTTCGCTAATCCGAAAATGAGCCCCCATGTCTGAAGGTTCGTTAATCTGAAAATAAAAAGAAGGTGCGTTAATCTGAAAATAAACAGAAGGTGCGTAGTAGTGAACCTTCGGACTCACAAACCTTCATTTCGTTTTTGGATAAGCTAACTTATAGAATAACGAACCTTCATTAATTTTTCGGATAAACGGACCTTCCAAATAACTAACTGTATCCATTACGAGTATCCCATTTCACTTCCGAAACGAAACGAAACAAAAATTAATGAAGTGTATTTTTCTTATCACTTCTAGGTGAAAATTCCAACGCAAACCATGTAATTTGCACAGACGAATGACTGTGAAATCATCACTTATTAATTCTCTTTGAATCATTTACAACTAATATTATGACTACAATGACTTTACTTTATAATACTGCATCGAAATGTCAAAGAAGGAGATGACACACTCACCTGACATTATTGTGATCACTATTTTGCAAACGTGACAATAAAATGGCAAAATATGTAAATTAGTGGTTGTCATGCATGAGGCATAGTATTCGTTGGTAAGTTGTTTTCACAGTCTAAGAAAAACCAGACACTCTGAGAAGTAATAAATGGCACAAATACAACATGTATGGAAGAGGTCATGCGAGTCACAGTCATTTTGCGAGTCATTTATGATTACAACACTAACTTCCTCCAGAGTGGCGCTTATACCAAACTCATACGTTTGTCGTTGCATGTAGTGAGCTGAAAACAAGACTCTATGTTACTAAAATATTTAAAGTGCAAATCAATATACAATTGGCTGTTTTCTGAAAGTATCAACTCACAATGCAGACTTAAGCAAACAGGTGGATGTAATAGAACTCTAGCTGTGGGAAAACAGAAACCAAGAATGAAAGTTGTCATGCTGCCAAAGATTTGTTTGCCTAAAATGTTCCTCTTGAGATCCTCACTTACGTTACATCTTACGCATGAGCTAGAATTTGAATTAGGTATGCTTTGAATGTACATCTTGACTGACCTTTAGCCTTCGAATCTAAGTTTCTACGCGTGTACTGAATATCTATAGCTTCATACAGCAATCCTGTCTCTTACACTATATAATTTGTCATCAGATAGCATGAATTCTTATTTGCATTTTGAGCATGAACAAGCTCATGTGTGTGTGTGTGTGTGTTTGTAAAGACAAAGTTGAACATTCTTCAGATATTGCTGAACCATCTTGATTAGATGTAGATACTTATAAACAGCTTGAAATATAATCCCTCCATTTTTGCAGCTAATGCTCTTGAATATTTTGTTCAAGATGATCTGAATATTACGAACGATACCATACATTGGTGAGCTTGCAGTATACCGATCATCGATTCATACAGAAAACATAATAGCACAGTACACACTGTCCGTGGCACAGAAAGGGTACATCGGACTTTCAAATCCTGACTTCAAAACTATAACAACTTGCAGCTTTCTTCACAGATTTCTATCTTGTAGTCAATAAAGATTCTTTTATAATTGGGACTTTAAGATTGCGTGACTATTGAAACATGTAGTAATATCCTCACCAAAAAAAAAAAAAAAAAAATCCTTCCCACTTGTAAATCAGTCTCTATTGACCTTAATTATGCTCTCGTGACGATGCTAAATAGTAATCAACCACTCTCAATCAAGACTATGTATCCCACATTGTTTTGTGCTAAGACTTGCTTCCGGCTATTTTATATGCCACAGCATGCACGCTACATAGCTTAATTACCATTATAAAGAATGAATCTGGATACAGGCTCAGGTAAATTTCGTGCTGCCATCATGATGAGAACACGTAGTTGATTTGCAACGTGACTATTGTCATATACAGCCAGCACAATTGGTTCGAGTACAGTACATGGAATACATAGCAAATTATGTTTAAAGGGTAAACGACCCTCCTCGCTATCGTCCTGTATGAAAATTCATTATTTGCCGACAGGAGAAAAAAACAACAACAGCAAACAAAATTCTGCGCTACAAGTGTGTAGTGCGGGATTATAGGGCGTCATTTCACACTGTGTTCTAGTTGGCTGTAATAGATAGAGCAAAATTTAGAACAGAATGGTGTGTATTTCATCAAATTCAGCATAATGATATAGGAAAACGCACGCAATAAGTTTTCTAGTTTTACACATATCCATGAAGCATCGATACTAGAAGTAACTACTGATTATGTAAATTAGGTAAGGTTATGATCGTCATGGCCTCGCAAATCTCCCATTAACCTATAAAGAATCTTAACTAAATTGCTTTTTCAGGATGTGAAACAATCTTTATTCTGTTTTTGGTTTTGTTTTTTGGTTGTGTTTTTTTTTTGTACTGAGCAATGGTGAATTTTTAAGAGAAAAGTCTTTTAGTTACTAAATCATCGACGGAAAATATATTTATTGTATTCTAGTGCAGCAACCAGTTGAAGAGTTATGAGTTGATGTCATCATCACTTCAGCAGATTGTGGTTGTGACCAATGTCATTAGGAGTTATAGGTGAAAAGATGTCAAACATTAAAACGTCGATTTCGCTGGAACTTGTACCACTTTTACTTTATCCGTTAAGATCTAACTGAAATGTTGTCGAATTGCACTTTAATCTCGCTAACTGCGCGAACCTATAACCGCAATTTCGTAAGCTGGTTTTTATTCCAATCCTCGCACGCCCTCTCTCGGTCGATCATCTTCCCTTACAAGGTTGCACCAACAGTTCTCAGGCTTTCGTTGTCTGGAGGGCTGCAGTTGGCGTGGACTCGTTGAGCGTCGTGGCTTAGATTTGTTCTTCCTCAAGCACGGACATCAGCCCCAAGAGAATTAGGTCGTCCTCTGTTATGATTCGTGGATTTCAGCTTAACCGGCACCAACATTTGCTTCCGCTAATAGTTCCTTTCTGATATCCTCATATTGTTTGGTAACTTCTTCAAGGGGATGAATTCTCTTATGGTCGGAATTTGGTGGTACTGACACAAAATCTACCCTCAGTCTCCCAAGCGGAACACTTAATTACGGTCAGACTATTTACGGTGATTTCACTTTTCCAGAGCCTCTTCATCAAGGTGAGTAGGGTTTTTAGCTGTTGTTGGTGTGCTTGGAATGTCGTTTCTTTCCAGATTGCCTGTTTCCAGTTTCGCTTGCTTCGGCCAAAATTAATAAATCCTTTTAAAACTTCCAAATAAAATTTACATGTCATAGAAATCCATTTGGGAATATTTCTAAACCTACTCTAATCTTCGCAAATCTTACCATTTATCATGAAATATTATATATTGACGGACAGACAATGGCCACCGGTTCATTTCTTGTAATCGATAGTACCAAAGAAGTAAAATTTAAAACTTAATATGATAGACGGATATAATGTATTCATTGAGAAACATGCATTGCAGAATCGTGAATCTCATACAATTAATCAAATATAAAAGTGGACTTAGAGCTCGCTATCATGAAACATCTTCCATAACTACTTTGACTGAATAGATAAATCGCTGCGATATGAAAACCGATATGCTGCTGTAATTTTTGGATAATTTCCAAGTTGCAATAAAAAAAAATAAATCAGAGGCTCGTGTCGTGTTTGTGAAACGAAATGTAGCGTGGGCGTGATTATAATGTTGGATGCAATCTTATTACTAAAAGCAAACAATTGCAAACTAACTGATGAATGTGTGTACAGGATATATCCTGGTTTTCGCCATGTCGTCCTTTAATAGGTCATTAGCTAAATAAATAGTCATTACTGTTAATCCGAGTTCTACCTGTTATCTTCTCTGGAATTTTGAGAACCAATTCTTCTCTACTGCGTTGGTCTCTTGCTTAAGTTGTACGCAAACGGAAGGATTTTGCTGTAGGCAAGGGAAGAGAGTTGTTTCCTTTCACTATCTGTGTTTCCATTCTTTTGGGCTTATCATTGCAAATGTATTTGTGAATGCCATTGTTTAACGGACCACTAAACGTAATGACATTGAGAACTGCAATCTTGCAAATCAACAAGACCTGAAATAATATGTTTGAAAAGGGAGAAAGAGAGAGAAGGAGAGTAGTTTGGCTGATATCAAACAGAATGATGTAAATTGATCTTTATCGATTTTCAGCTTTGAGAATTTCATGTGTTACAGTACTACCCCTTTTAGTGTGGCATAAAAGTTTTTATCCTAATGAAACAATGAGAATAATATCAAGACCATAATTTAATGGGGAAAAAAAAAAACTCATGAAAACGGAGAAATAAAAGGAAGAACTTTGAATGCCGACTAACAGCAGTATTCAAATTATCCTTCTGAATAGCCATATTTTCGGAGATTCCAGTAGAGATCAAAAGACCTGCATGGCAAAATTGCCGGTCTCTAGTAAATCAAATTCCACCAATATTGTGCTCTTTGTGCACACGGCTCAAAACTTAACTGTGTAAATTGTAATAACACACTGCTTACACACAGTCATAGTGGCACGTTTGCGTTTATGATTCAGACTACCTTGTATTATCTGGGATAATATCTGAAAATCTATATTAATTCAGAGGAGTCATTCTCATGGACATGGTGGGCAGGTGTTGTAAAAGACCGCACCATACCCGTATACCTTCCTAATAGTTCTCAATAATCTTATGTATATTGTATAGACAATGTATTATGCGTACACGCACGATCACATGAAGATGCACATAATCCACAAGCCCGAATGCATCCATGTTAGTGATACCAATGATTTATGATCATTTATTTTGCTCTTCAACCCCCAAGGACCTGTTGGCAAGAATTTGCCGCTCATTCTCGAATGTTCTGCATCATGCATGTAGCCAACAGTGTGATATTCATCGAAAAACATTTAACTGCTGTTCGAGCAACCCGCATGTTTACATGGATTTGTTTGTTTGGTATTCGGGACCGTACACTGGTGTAATTTGATCTTGATGTCAATACAGAGAAAGAGAAAGAGATAGGAAGAAATCGAAAAACACGCTGTATTATATGCAGGTATTATATTTAAAGGTTCTAACTGTAAATGAAAACAGTGTGATTTGGGGAATTGTTGTTTTTGAGGACTTCGGAAAGGTCACTGAAATAATTTCCCCTCTCTAGTCATTGGATGACTGTCTCAGGTCAAGCAAGGGCCTCAAAAATAGGACGAGAGTTATCGGAATAAACAACGCCTGAAATCAATCGCGTGTTAGTCGACTTTGCCATTAAATCCATAGGGTGGAAACGCTGGTATAGAGCTAGAATACCGATGTTTCGTCTATAAATCCATGACCAGCTCACACAATGATTGGCTTTGAAGAGCTATGAAAAATATACATACAGGCCACTTAATCTGGAAAGAAACACTGACCTGTATCAACCTTACATGTTTTTTTCGCACTTTAAGCAAAGTTATACTTTATTTCGGTCACTTCTGTTTTTTTTTTTTAAAACTACAATGTGTAATTACTATAAGGTCCTCCTCAATTGTTTTACATTCTCTTTGATACATAATGTTCTGTTTACCTTATTCTCTGTTGTCAAAAGAAGTGTAACTTATATGTTTTGTCGAAAAATGAAATAAACTTTGAATTGAATTGAATTGAATTGAATTGAATTGAATTGAACTGAATTGAATTGAACAATTCTCGAGTTTCATGGATGACGTCAAGTTATTTGATACTACAGTACATTGTAAAGCATGTGGGCTTGCCATACGTATCACTGAAATGTTTTCGGCTTCAGCAGTGATTACAAGAGAAACGTTTTTCTTCATATATTATATTGATACACGATGGAAATGAGGCTTTTTCTCTCTTGGCACTATAAAAAAAAAAAAAAAAAAACTGTGGAGAACAGCGAACTTCACCCTTGTTGGCTATGATGATGTCTTGATTATTTCGTGATTTCACTCAAGGATGACTTCGTCATAATGGAAATGCCATACAGGAAAGAGAAGAAATTCTGCTAGTTTTGACAGAGGCACAATGATGAATGATGAAATACAACTACTGTATTAGCATACGGATTTGAGGCGTGATTTTCATAATTAAACGACCTTGAATGGGAGGTGATGGGAAATGAATGATGCGTCAAGTAATTATGCATAGACAGGAAGAGGGAATTCCAAGGAAAAGAATGAAATACAATACCCCATTTCAAGGAAACTCATTCAGGATAGTTGCTTCATTTTGTCAGGGTAGGGCAGAATTAAGGGAGGATTAAAATCAAAACTAAAATGACTGACATTCTAAACAAGATTGAACAAATATATCTATCCTCCTGATTACCCTATACCATGTACAACATAATGATATCGTTTTGTCGTTTCTGCTTGTGCTACCTACCGCAGGTATAATCTTCAACCTCGTGGACGGGAACCTCGGAATCAACCTCGATCAAATCGTCGGAGTGAACCCTTACTCTTCATCGACATTATGGCACTGAGTGCTTTATTCATACTCTTCGCCACAACAATTGTATGTATACAGGCCAGAACAATTCGCCTGCATGGTTTAGTTACGCAAACAGTCACTTTGCCTTGTAGTTTACAAGACACGAGCGGTTCGAGAGTGTACTGGTCGAGATCGCAAGTCTACCTTAACGTCGAGCGCGAAATCCACAACGCGGTTGAACCAGAGTTTGCAGCTAGGTTGGCGGTGACGGGAAGCGACGGCGCTTTCAATCTCGAGATTTCGGAACTGCAACTGAAAGATGCTGGCCCATATAGCTGCCAGATCTACAAGTCTACGGCCAACGGAACGAGATATTTCAGGACGATCGATTACGAATTGGTAATCTATGCCCCACCATCTGACCACTACCCTAAATGTAACATCACACGAAATTTAGGCAGGACTGTCGGCGATTCCATCAGCATTTCATGTTTTTCTCGTGGTGGCATTCCCCAGGCGGAGTTGTCATGGCATGCCGGTGAACGGGTGCTAAATGGCACAAGAGATCCAGTTCAAAACTTGTTAACTATCAATAAGACATTGGAACAAAACGATAACGGCGTAGTGTATACTTGCAAAAGTGACAGCCCCGCGTTTGCGAGACCTCGAACGTGTTCAGTTACACTCCTCAGCATTCTACCGAGTGTAAGCCTTACATTCGACAAGAATACAGTTTCAGAATATGATGACGTGATCTTCACTTGTTCAGGTAAAGGAATACCTTCCGTATCTTATCAGTGGTTCCTAAACAATGAAACACTGGAGGAAAGCAACAGGTTTGTTCTAAGTGCTGGCGGACAGAAACTTCACGTACTGAGAGTACTGCCTGAAGACAACCAAACCATGGTAACATGCCATGTCTCTACGCCTACTGGACTGACGTCATCTCGTCGGAAGATGTTGTTCGTCTCAAGGCATGATGTGTCTTCCGATTGCAACACAAACGGTCAGTCCTCCCAAAATGCTCCCAAAGTGTCAGTCCTACCCATTTTTATAGCCTTCGTCGGTGGCGTCGGCTTGACACTTCTCGTTGTTTCTATCATTGTGGTTACTTGCAAGCATTGCAAGAGGCATGTCAGGAGGGAGAAGCAGACCAGTAAAGCCAACTTCCTGTGGTCATCCAAGCGAGAAGCAGTCCCAGGTGAGAGGACGTCAGGATGCAGCACTCATCCGAAAGAACCAGTATTCATGAATCATAGTGATGCCGAGAAGATTCAGCAAAGCTCTCGGCAGCTGACCCAAGCTCAGAAAAATCAGTATTTTGAGATGCACAGTGGAACCGTTCAAACGTTCTCTGCTTCTGTAAACGAAGCACCTGGACAACCCATTCCGTTCCAGAGAGATGGCATCGGCTATGCAAATATTGCCCGAGATTCCAGCACCAGTGTTACTGACGACTGGCATGGCGATGCATTTAATGCCTACAGACGAAATACTCAATGCACTGAGGACCTGTACATGGAGCCAAAGGTACCGAGCGTCCCTAAACTGAACTTGATTGGTCGTAACGATTCGGTACCACATCCCAATAATCAACAGAATTTGTGCAGTTCCTTGGCTAGCGGTTATCAACGAGGAGTTGAAGAAAATTCTGAATACACAGAGATCGATGCTTTGAATTCGCCAACCATTGGCAACACATATGAGATGTCCATTATATCTACTTTTAATCAAAGACATGCTGAAGAATGAACGGATTAATCTGCAGATTAAATTCGAAAAACATGGGTGAAAATCGACCAAGCGTGACTTTTTGAAACCCCAGTGTCCTCACACAACTAATGAAAATGTCTAGTGTGATTAAAAACGTACAATGAAATACTGTGACTACGTCACATGATTATGATGCTATTTTTATTTTTTTTTTTTGTGAACTTAATTCTTACACTTCAGAAAATGCACCAAGTAGACATGTATTGTTCAGTTCCTTAGACTTAGACTTGCTTTCAAATTGTATAAAAAAAAAAACAACAGCATGTGGATGTTTGGCCTACACAGTCATATGTTAACGCTGCCGTACGTATATTTTGCCGTTTCTCAATGTTAATTGCAACATAATGTTCTTTGAAGGAGGACGTTTGCACGATGGTGTCGATAACGGATACTGGGGAGATCAGGACTTCTACATGGCGAACCGCAAACCCATAGTATCCGTGTACATCATGTTCATACACTTTGTCCACCGGATTGACGATTTCAACAACGGATTAGCAAAATATTACCCGTTTCTCATACGGTAGGCATATCCGGCAAAGTGTGACAGGGGCTTTATCAACTTTTTTTTTCTCACTTTAAGTAGAATTATATCGATACTTGTTGTCCCCGCCGAACGAGTTCGAGCAGGGGACTATGAAACGGGCTCCGTACGTGTGTGTGTCTGTGTGTCCGTCCGTCCGTCTGTCTGTCCGTCCGTCCGTCTGTCCGTCTGTGCGTCCGTGTGTGATCAAAATGTTCAATTTTCTACTTCTCTGTCATTTATGAGCCAATTTTGATTCTGTTTGCTTTATATGATAGCACTACATGGGAGCTTTGAAACTTCTACACAGAATTTCAGTTGTGACCTTTGACCTTGACCTTTGACCTATATTGTACATTTTGCTTCAAAATGCTACTCCTTCGCCATTTCTAACCCGATTTTGATTCCGTTTGCTTTATGTGATGGCACTAGGTGAGGGCTTCGAAACTTCTACACAGAATTTTGACCTTTGACTTCTTTGACCTTTGACCTTGATTTTTTTTTACCTATATTGTACATTGGCTACAAAATGCTACTCCTTCGCCATTTCTAACCCGATTTTGATTCCGTTTGCTTTATGTGATGGCACTAGGTGAGGGCTTCAAAACTTCTACACAGAATTTTGACCTTTGACTTCTTTGACCTCTGACCTTTTGACCTATATTGTACATTTTGCTACAAAATGCTACTCCTTCGCCATTTCTAACCCGATTTCAATTCCGTTTGCTTTAAGTGATGGCACTAGGTGAGGGCTTCAAAACTTCTACACAGAATTTTGACCTTTGACTTCTCTGACCTCTGACCTTGATTTTTGACCTGTATTGTACATTTTGCTACCAAATGCTACTCCTTCGCCATTTCTAACCCAATTTCAATTCCTTTTGCTTTATGTGATGGCACTAGGTGAGGGCTTCAAAACTTCTACACAGAATTTTGACCTTTGACTTCTTTGACCTTTGACCTTGATTTTTTACCTATATTGTACATTGGCTACAAAATGCTACTCCTTTGCCATTTCTAACCCGATTTCGATTCCGTTTGCTTTATCTGATGGCACTAGATGAGGGCTTCAAAACTTCTACACAGAATTTTGACCTTTGACTTCTTTGACCTTTGACCTTGATCTTTTTACCTATATTGTACATTTTGCTACTAAATGCTACTTCCGGCGGGGACATATATTACGCACCGCGTAATTTCTACTTTTCCTTGTTTCAATATCAATCAGATCCGCCAGTTTATTATTAAGTCATCGTATGATTTAATGGTTTAATGAACTGCAAGCCCATCCTTTGGTACATGTATAATCTTAAAAAAAAACAACAACAAACAAACAAACACACACACACCCTATAACATAGGACTGATTATAGCCACGGCAAGGGAGGGAAATCGGTGATGGACTGTGTCATCTTCGTCTACAAAATAAATGACGAACCCTTGAACAACACTATATAATATAACCTCTGTGAGATGCGAATATATTGTAGTGTGTAATCACATAAAGATCACCCAAGTTTGAGGATAATGTCTACACTCAGTTAGCTGATATTGAATGCATGAAGTAAGAATCCCTAGAATATGTTGCATAATAATACTATAGCGCATCATTAGTAATATAGCATCGAGAGTCTTGATCAAACTTATAATATTACTCACTGAACAACCTGTAGAATAGTAAGGGCTTTTTGCCATTACGTGCATCAATTGTCGTTGAAGATTTGTGAAAATAGAGATGACTTTTGTTATGGAGAAAGAGATTTACATTTTTCGGTGCATGATTGGCATATTGCTCAATGTCTCAGTTATACCTTGTGTGCTTTAAATAGCTCTCTTCTGATATGTAAACAAATTACATGTATGTACGGTAGAGCTCAAGCACCCAAAAACGATTTGTTCTCTGACAAGATTACATTGACAATGTATCATGATGTGAGAGGAACGGGTGGTATTCGAATGAGAATGTAGGCCAATACAGTCTGTTAAAAGTGCGTGTGAGGCGCCGATAAACACTATTTAGAATACTGAGATGCATTCCTGATCAGGGGCGGATCCAGGAATTCCGTAAATTTTACAAAACTAAAGGGGAGCGCACGCGCCCCTCCATTTTTTCTTTTTATTTCTTTTGTTTTAACAAAACGCCTGGATCCACCAGTGCTTATTATGTTGATAATGTTATAGCACGTTGATGGAGGGTTGTTCGAGATTACAGTGCCATCTTTTTGTGGGAATGAAATTTTTGTCAGAAGTTAGTTTCCAGCGAGTCCAAAAAGCCACTAACGATAGCTGATGCTGGAAATGATGTCTAAATTCCACGTGGACTCTGCATGGGCTCGGCCGAACCCTGAACCCTAAACCGTCTCGTTAGTGTGGCGGGACCATTTCCTCTCGGGTGATGGCAGTGCTGTTCCCAGGACGGAATAGTGGATCCGCCCGACGGTCATATCACGCCTACACCACTCGTGTTTGCTGATGAAGATAACCTGTCCAGTATTTTCATTTCAACCATAAGGAGAGTCGAAAGAACTGGGAATTTAACATTTGTTGTTCATTGCGACACCGCCCTATTTTTTTTCCTCCACTTGACATTGAGGGAAAGTGTTTTGGCCACGTTGACAAAACCCACAAAGAATCTAGGAGGATAGAATTAAGGACACACTAGCAGCGCGAAAAGATATACTCGATAATACTTTTTTTTTTCTATTTGTTTGTCCGCAAAGTAATTGAGTCTTTATCAACGCGCAAGTGCCAAATCGCGTGTTCTGAATTGCCGAATTGCTTCACCTTTACCTTTTCCTAGATGTTAAATACCCGGATCTTAAAGATTATTTGGCAGAGAGCAAAAATGGAAAGTGTAAGCAGCGTATTAAAAAGTCGAACGAGGTCTCATACAGCTCAAATCAAAGATTGCAGATTAAAGATTGATTCTATTGTCAGTTGAGACTGGAGCTACTTATAGTTTAGTAGGCTGGCTTGGCATCTATACAATGAAGATCTCACATGACCCACTGTATGCCAATCCAGGCCACTTTACGAACCGGTGGCCAAACCAGGAAGAACAACAAAGATTGTGTGTAACACGGATGAATCTACTTGTAAGGTTATTGCCCGCCTCTTTTTTGTTTGTTTGTTTTTTATATGTGAGTCTTTTACACTTCCTGTTTTTGTTTTCTATTTTCCCTGGGTTACTGTAGCGCATTCCTTTTAAGGCTATGCAGGAACGCATTGCCAATTCAATTCAAATCAAAACTTTGTTTCGGTTGCAATTAAATACGCACAACTTCCCTATCTGATTGAGGTGTACGCAAGTCTTTTACAAAATATATTTTTGAAATGTGAATAATGAAAAAAATGGATTGTAGCATGTGTTAAAATTAATTGTAAATTTATGATATTTTTGCAATGATGAGTGGAGGGGGAGGAGTTACAGTTACTATATTTTTGATCAAAAAATGATGTTTTCATCATTCTTTACAGAGAAGAATGACCAAACCTACATAGAAGCAAGCTTGATTGGCTGTAAGCCCCGCGAATAATCAATGTTTGTGAATAAAAAACAACAACTGAGAGCTGATAAAAAGATACCAGATCAAATCAAATACTGATACCAAATAAAGAAAAGGGGATATACGTTTGGCTATATGATAATGTGAACCATGACTGATGTGACCAAGTTTTTATTTGCTTTCCTTATAAAACGTGATTGTTGTATGTACGGTGACATGCACAAGACTGTCATTGCATTGGAACTATTGTAAGTACTCAGCATAAACACACAAAAAAGTGGAATGTAAAATCATTGAACTATATCCGCCGTCGAACATCAGGTAGGAAAAGAACCTTTTTTTTTCAGGGGAAAAAACAACAAGGACAAATATATGAGGCGATAACGTCATAATTTCGACTAATTTTCACACTATTTTGATTGAGAAATATACCACAATTTTTATCTGTACGAAGGTTCGGTGGCCAATTGGCTGTTTACTCTACTTTTTCCCATATGCAGAATGAGTATCACAGAAGCACACAATTGTTAGTCTTGTGTCCATGAAAACAAACTTAAAGTTTGAGAAGGCATCAGTACACGGAAGTGATTGGTAAAAGATAAGAAGCGCATGCCACTCCGTGTTCTGAAATCTACGAGAGTAAAATGTAAAGGTATCACACTGAGAGTATAGTAGACACTCAGAAGCGAATCAAAGAAAATTATCGCAAAAACAAGTAGTTGTAATTATGCAAGAACAGGTTAATTGTGCTTGATATCGTGAACATCTTTTCTAACGAACTTCCAGACATTATATACGTGCCTTTAAGTAATATATGAATATATATGAATATACGGCTCGGATTCCCAAACACCGATTGGGGGGAGGGGAGGGGTTAACTAATTAGTCCGTGTTTTTTCTTTCAGGACCTCTGAATGGATTTATTAAGCAAAATCTCCTGAAATTTATTGGGATAGAAGTAAAATAGGTTGGTGAACTTGGAAACCAAAGAAGAGTAGTAATGAGTTTATATATATTCATAGCATTATGTAACACTTTAGCAGATATTTTTACATTCACTCGAAAACGTGCCTCTGTGGAACCTGTGCGATATTTGTTGCAGGCTTTGGAATACATCAGTCGGGCGCCATCTGTTGATGTTCGTGTGAATTTTGAATTACGCCTGTATGGACCACTTCTCAACATGTATCATGTGTATTGTTTGTAGCAGTGAGTGAAATCAAAAATTTCCCGCCGAATTCTATAAGTGTATAGTGTCCATTGCTAATTACTTCCCACTCAAAATTCAGTATCACAACACAAAACATTATATTCGACATTAGAAAGTAAGTTCAAGGTATCCCATTGTTTGGTGAGTCTGTGTACGCAATGAAATGGCCATGGATATCTAGCACTCATCAGAGGCCATTCCAACGACAAACTTCGATTGCCAGAGGCGGGATCGTCTACTGCAAGTCTGTGTCAGCAACGGACTTAACATATATCTCCATACTCAGTACTTTAATTTTACTTTTATTTAGTTTACTTTAATTTAGTACGTTAATTTTGTAACGGTGAATATCAGGAATCATGTTCTGTCAAATGCACATTGGAGTTTACCGTATAAGATTTGACAATTTGATCACGTATTTATATTCAGGATGAGAAAGGGAACTGTAATGATGCTCACGTAGGTGTGTGTGTGTGTGTGTGTGTAGGGGGGGGGGGGGTATTACCAGAGAAACAGAGAACGTCATAACACTCGTGATTCAAGTGGAATTCCTCCAACATCGTATTGGGGTGCGCTGTTTTATATTCTGTGCGAAGCATCTGATGCATGTGTATTGCGTGCAGTGCTTATATGTGCAAATTACCATCAATGTCAGTGAATATATCCTGCTCCTTGACGATCTTAAAGGGATGGTACAGTTTCAGCTGAGATGGGGTTTGAGGTTTCCAACATTTTTGATGGTGATTTTTTGAGATGATGAGAAACTCCTTATGAAATATGAAAAGGCATTTAATTCTCAGAGGAATTCAAAGTTTATTGAAGAAAATTGGTTTTGAAATGGTTGAAATATCCAAAACAAAGCTCTCCCAATAAAATGTGGGACCCACCTTTTATTAGGATCACTTTGTTTCACTTTGTTTTTGAATATCTCGGCCATTTCAAAACATTTCAAATACACTTTGAATTCCTCTCAGAATTGTAGGCTTCTTACCATTTCTAAATATCTCGCAAAAAAATGTTAAAAGCTGAATTCCCACTATCAGCCAATACTGTGCCATCCCTTTACTGTGCATGACTTGATTGTGACAAGTCTACCCGTATAAAAAGTTTCACTTACCCTACCGTTTCAGACATCCGTAAACACGGCCAAATGATTTTAAGCACTGAGCTAAGGTTTATCCGCATACGTATACCTCGTATCCTTCTGAAGTCAGATATCTTTCGAGGTCGCAATACTCATGAAGGGTCTCGCGTCTGCCATCGTGTCAGTCGAAGTGTATAATATTATAATAACGTAATTGTTTTCATGATTATTGTCGTTACTTCAGTTGTATTTAGTCTTTTGACAGTGTTATTGTCATGACATGCTTTTATTGTTCACGTGCAAATCATATTGCGAGGTGAACAATAATTCATTAAACCATGCCAGTCCAAATGTTTATTGAGGGTATCATGACTTTTCTAGATGATTTGTACAGAGTTGGACTTGATCACTTAATTTTATCCTTAATGACATGGTGTACAGCAGCTTATGTATGTCACTCTTGATATGGATGCTTTGTAACAAATGAATAAACAATAAACAATAACGCAATAACGGGATAGAGCTACAGCGAAAGTGAACTCTCAAGAGAGTAATGTATTGTATTATTTGCGCTTGGCTATTAGCTTTACTTTCGATATCAACTGATTCCATTTTTTTCTCTTTCTTTTGCTTGACTGACGGCAATAAAAACGGGCTATAGTCAACAAATTCAGTTAAAGTTTAATTGTGCATTTCTGGCCTAGTGACCTGTCTTCAAAACACTCATTGGTGATAAGTCGGTGAAATTAAAGGGATGGTATAGTAATGGTGGAGATAAAGAATGGGCTTTTAACTTTTTGCGAGATACCAAGAAACCACTTGTGAAATAGTACAGAGCATGCTATTCTGAGAGGAATTCAAAGTTTATTTGATGAAAATCGGTTTTGGAATGGCTGAGACATTAAAAAAAAAGTAAAAGAAAGCGATCATGATAATCACCTTTTATTAGGATTGCTCTGTTTTGGGTATCTCAGCTATTTCAAAACTAATTTTCTTAATAAACATTGAATTCATCTTGGAGTTACATGCTCTTTTACATATCATAAGAGGTTTCTCATTATCCCAACAAGAAATGTTAGAAACTTGAAGTTAGGTCTCAACCAACTCAACCAAAACTATAATCCATATACTGTAATCTTTTTAACGTATAGGTGCCGATGGTGCACGTATGTGCACACACACACACGCACGCACACACACACACACACACACACACACACATACACACACACACACATACACACTCTGACGTAGATGTACAACGTATAGTGTCATGGTATAAAAATCGAAACATCGGAATGAAGATAAATCGAGCTCTCCCCTCCTGTCTCTTCATCTGCTATATAGGTGGTAAGGATGTTCTCCTGTTTGGGTGGTAGTTTGACCCTGGTTAGGTCTTTCACACACACACACACACACACACACACACACACACACACACACATATATATATATATATATATATATATATATATATATATATATATATATATATATATATATGTAAACATTTATATTTAGACCCTATTTACATACGATATCTTGGACATCATTATTATGATTATTCTCCCTGTTGCGTGTAGTCTGCATCATGTGTTTTGAGTAGATTAATGTAGGCTTTTTTTTATGGAAGTCCTTGCTTGTTACATGCAATCTACCATGACACAGTAAAGAGGATATGGCAACATTACTGTTAAGATGTTGTTATCACAAGATAAACTGTGGACAGTATTGCTCAATTGGATTCCGATGAATTTAAATGATGAACGGATTTACTAAGTGCAAGTTGATAACTCATCAATGATCACTATCTATCAACTGTCCAAATTAATGTATGCTTATCCAAAATTGTTTAAAATACGTTATATTTTCACGTATTAAAACTAAACAAACAGAGAGAGAGAGAGAGAGGGAGACCCACCCAAGAAATGCACAGTGTCTTCTCTAACATATTCCTTTCAATATGAATTATCATTTTGCCCCCTCACCCCTCGCAAGCATAGAGCAAAAACCATTTCCTGGTTTCGATTTCGAATGTAATCACTCCAAGTAATACTCTTTGTACAGAGCTGGGACAAAAAAAAAAAAAAAAAAGGAGAGAGGTAAACACTGGTAAAGGATTACAGGTTGCTGATACAAGCAGGCAAGAAACTTTGAAGTTCATGCAAATACAATAAATCATCTCATCGCGTGACTAACTAGCAAATTCGAAACCAAGATTTTTTTATTTTTATTTATTTATTTATTATTATTATTATTTTTTTTTTTTGGGGGGGGGGGAATGAAATCAAGGCAGATAAAGATGTTCATATGATAAGGGAGAATATCGAGAACTTTATCCAGGAATAAGAAGATGATGAAGTGTACTCCAAGTAGAGAAAAAATGAGTAGAGCAAACCGGGTTTCTATTTTCTTCTTCTTCTTCTTCTTCTTCTTCTTCTTCTTCTTCTTCTTCATGATGTTGATAAAAATGGAATGACTGTGCTTAAAGGGACTGTACAGTTCTGGTTGAGGTGAGGATTTAGCTGTTAATGTTTTGCAAGATATTCAGAAATCACTTATATGAGATGTCAAAGAGTATGGAATTCTAAGGGGTATCAAAAGTTTATTTGATGAAAATCGGTTTTAAAATGGCTGAGATATCCAAAAAACAATGTGAAACAAAGAGATCTAATAAAGCCTGTAGCCTGTAGTCTTTTATTATTATCACTTTTGGGGGGATATCTCAGTCATTTGAAAACCAATTTTCAGCAAATAAACGTTGAATCCTTCTTAATATGCCCTTTCATATTTCATAAGAGGTTTCACATTATCTCACTTAGGAATGTTATAAACCTGAATCCCCACCTCAATCAGTACTGTATAGTCCCTTTAATGACTGGGGAGAACCAATACAACATAAGTGATATGTGGAGAGTATGTGCTAAATGACCGATGCATGAACAATGTTATAATGGGCGTTTTTAATTTTACATTGTATCATACTGTCCGTGTGTGGCAAAGTTTCATTATGACTCGCTGGTGGGATCCTGTCTAATCTACATATTGAAAATAAGAATAAAGTCTACTGCTGTTCGCTATTTGCTCCATGCCATCTTGTTTCTCGGCCTCTCTTTCACATTTTCGTTCGTGCTCTTTTCTCTTGTGCATGTTTGAAGCAACAGAAATTGGAATAATAACGCAATGACCTTTGTGGCATTTACAATGTTATCAATTTAGTAACTTCTGTGCGACTGCAAAAATAAAAGCATGTATGACACAAATTGAATATGGCAACAATTCAAAAAGCGTAAAATGTCAATGTTTTCCTCAAATCTGTAGTTGTGTACCTTGAGGAATATAAAACAGAGAAGCTTCATTTTGTTATATTTTCACTACATGACATTGTCCACATTATTGAACACATGGAAATATCTATCAAAATTGTCATACATCCAGACAACAGAAATAACTGATACTGAAATATTAAAATCATTTGTAAATATCTATGCTTCTGGCGTTGGTTGCTTATGCATTCGATAACTAAGAAGACTGTGAATATCAAGATCTACCTGTTGTTCTTGCTCTGCAAAATTTTACATGGTGGGCAAAAGTTTTGTAAAGCTCTCCTGCGGCCTGCCTAGATGTAACAGCGATCTGCGACGCGAAAGCTAAGATGACGCAAATTAGGCAGAAAATGGTGTTCCGCACCGGAATAAGACAACCGTTTCTATTGTCCAACCCGGGAGGCTGGGTCGTCTTAGCGCTCGCGTCGCAGATCTAAAGCTTGCTATCTTAAAGGAGACCTCCGGATGATTTTCAGATTTTTACATTTGAACAACTGTAAATTAGTTATACTGGGTACAGAGTTTCAGAATTTATAGTGATTGGGATGAAGAATAAAAATGTTTTCGAAATTTAAAACAAATTGCAATGAACAAGGATGATGACATGGCAGCCTCACCATAAGAATGCAGGAGTTCTGGCTCCAGAGAGCAGAACAAAAGAAGAAGGCATGCATAGATTATACACAGGTGAACTTGCAAGCAAGTGGTGTTGTAATGGAATTACACCGACTACATTTTCTGAAATATGTGAGTCTCCTATGTCATCAACACTGTTCAGTGTAATTTGTTTAGGATTTTTCAAAGTATTGTTTCTCTGCTCAAGAACCTCAATAAATTCCACAAATCTATACATGGAACTATCGATTTATGTATCACATCATGTGAAATTATGAAAATCGTCTGGAATGCCCCTTTAAATTGTTGAATTTACTAAAAAAAAGTCGGAAACTGGACACGTGAGGGCGCTAACACATTTACAGCCCTAGAGTCCCTTTAATTTTATGAAGCCCGTTTCGGTTTCTTTCAAGCTGCCACAGTCGCCTCGAAAGTCCCTACCCCCGTTTCGTCTCCTGCCCTGTCGTCGATGGGAAACGCAAAACAAGACGACAGGTCGCCCATCACGACTGTCACGGTTGGTGAAATCTCCGTCCTGTGGCACTGTCATCCTGATATTGAAAGCTCTCTTGTAGGGAGTCCGAAAACGACAAAATATAAGATTTCTCAATGACAGACGAACGACAATAAGAAACGACAGAATGATTTGGGACACTATTGACAGCCTACATCCCCCATCCCCACCCCACCCCACCACCACCACCACCATCTCTGACAATCATGATGATGGTACGATGTTACATCACGACCACAAGGTAGAATAGACTTTTTCGCACAATGTTCAAAGACCTTCCATGTATCAATGTTCGTAATAATTTTGAATATTTGAATTAATGATACGAAAATCAAATGGAAATGAACGCCTTGCGTCAATAAGTACCCTCCCTCACCCCTTTCACTTACTTACACCACTGCCCTACTTTGGCAAAAGCAAGCAAGTGACAAAAGTGACATTTCTCGTAAAAGAGCAAAATGTGTCTGTCATTTACACTGACGTCAATGGACTATCATGATGTCTTATCTAACATATCTCTTAGTAGGACGAATGTTTCTGCATGAAATTTGGCCTGGAAGAAGAGATCATTATGTGAATTATGAAAGCATCATTATCTCAAATTCGGATGTTATGTCACTGCTTCCTTTTGCCAAAGTAGGGCAGACCATTGTAAACACTGAACTCAATATGGGGAGAACATTGCAGGTTGATACTTGATAGGAAAATTTGATTGGCAGCTAATGCGTTGTATTTACCAGGGCAGACCACAAAGTCTAGCAAAAGACACGCTGCACTTCAGTAAATCGTGCCTTACAGTGCATGTTCCTAATGACACTGATGTTTGAAAGCGCGATTTATCATGGAGATTGTATGAGTAGCCTACTATGTTGAACATGTACCATTTACGCCAACCCCTGTGGAATGTGAAGATATTGAGACAGACTTACAGTAGCGCAACGCCAATCTTTTTCAGAGTGAAGCTCTTTTCCCTTCTTTTTAACAACCTTTTATTTGAGATGACTATCTTGCTGTGTATCATAACATAAAACATAATGGGGCTTTGCCGGTTTCTATAAAAACTTTTGAGAATATGGCGAATCTGACTTCACAAAAATTAGTAGAATCGTACTGAAAACATAAGTGTAAACGCAAGAAATAACAATCACATTAAATGTTCTTTTTTATTTTACATGAGCACACACTGACGTGATAACTAAGATTACAGTGATATGATAGATTTCGATACGTCGAGTCCAATGTTCTGGAGTCGTTTCCAGCGCCCTTTCAACGCTTAGGGAATTTCCCAATTTCTTTTCTCCCTAGTACTTGACTTCATTCATCAATACGAATGAACCAGCATTCAGCGTTTACAAAACATTATTTACACATACAAAAATATATACTTTTGGCGGGAAGATTCATATTTTGTTATACTTTTTTTTTTTTGCTTTCACTTTTCTGTCAGCAGTATTATTTCACGATCAAAGGCACAGCCAATGATATGTACAAGAAAGGAAATTCGTAAAGGTATCAAGTAACTTAATGATGTAAGGATGTATGCAAGGCTTTACTGATCGTAGTTAGTATAGTTGACATGATTTTCACCACGACTTTTGCCTTCAATATATTGTGACCAATACTAGGTGATTAACAAAGTAACCATTGTCATATTCAAAATGAAAGCGTAAAGAATACAAATATGAAGAACACATAATTATGAAATCCATATGTTAGAGACAAGTCATAATATTCGTCACCACTAAAAACCATAGATCTTCGCAACAACTATGATGTCACCAAAAATCAATTCTGATAAAAAGTAAAGGAAACTTCCTCAAGTAGCTTTATTAAAAAACTGTCTCAAAAAATGTCTCATGTTATTCAGTTGAACACCAGAAGAATAAACAGAAAAGTGGTTTCCAGCTTGGAAAAATAGCTCAATCTAGTATCGCTCATTATATCAATGTTGTCCATTCTCAAGCTAATAACATGGAGTCAAAAGAAATAAATGACCAAACTCGGTACAAGTCCCTGGAGCCAGAGAAGTATTCAGGGTTTTCCCTGTGGGACAATGCTTGCATACTGAGTTCCCTTGATAGCTGGAGCCTTCTTTGGAGAATCACTCTCATTAAGAATGAGATCGGCATAAATGAGTCCCTCAACGTTCAAGTCTTTATTCGACAGTGTGGAGGGGGCTGACGAGTCGCCAGCTTGGTTTGGGTCCTTACAATGCTCTACCAGGTCATGATGCTCTTGGGGGTCGGCAGGGTTGTCTTTTGACTCAGCCAAGAGCTCGTGGTGACCACCGCGAACTTTGTCCGCCCTGGCGTAGAGAGGAGAGAGCCTGGAGGCCCCACTCTTTCCAGCAGTACTTCGTGCTGACAAAGACAGGCTGCTGCCCCCGCGTAGATTGAGTCTACGATCCGACTTCAGGTTGGGAAGAGTGGCCGCTCCTCGGTAGGTACTGCCGTTATCTCGCTTCATCTCAAGGATCGTCGCATATCCGTCGCTGTTACCGTGTACCTTCCTCATCACGGGATCGGTGATGCCGACGTTCTTCCATCGTCGTTTCTTGACAACTTTGACGATCACCACTATGACAATTAGCAAGATTACAATAACAGCTCCCGTTATCACGGAGGTGTATAAGAATGTCTTTTTTCTCAGAAATGCTGGAACTTTGGGCTTCATTTCCACTGTGACGTCGACTTCGGTGGTGGCGTATCTATCGAGTTCCTCGGTAATTGGAAGTTCGGTGTTGTATCCTGTGGGTCGCATGGCACGCTGCCATGATCGTCTCGTGCCCGTGTCTTCACTGCCAGTGGGGCTAAGGGTGGTCGTCTGTTCTGGTAGTTCCTCTGTCATCATTGTCGTAGGTTCGACGATGACAAGTCTGGCTGTGCTGCTCAGCAACTCGCCAGTTGTAGTTTGTGTCTGACATGTTAGCACCATGTCGTTGTCCTCTTCCTGGATGTCGCTGATCGTTAGGACTTGGTCGCTGTGTGTCAGCGTCATTCTACCCGAAGCACTCAGTACAGTCTGAGCCGTGGTTTTGTCTACGTTCCATGAATACTTTCGCACCTCCATGTTGCTGCCTATCATTGAGCACGTAAATATGGCCGAGGAGCCAATCCTGGCTGAAATCAAGGCTGGTTCGATCCTCACCTCTGGAGGAGTCTGCATGGGAAATAAAGTGCAGGCCCTCCTTTCTGTGACAAGTGGTCCTCGCATAACGCAGGTGTAGTTCGTATTGGCGTCTTGTGGACGAAGGATTTGGCGGTGCACAGCGAATCGTCTGTTCTCGTTCTCCTCAAGCTCTTCCTCTCCACGAAACCACGTCAGGTCCGGAATGGGATTGCCGCCCTCTGTCTTGCAGATCAGGTCAACTACATCACCAACCTACAGAAGAATCATACGAGGGGAAATAATAGTAGACGCCGATTAGCTGGATAGGAAAACAACCACAACCATGAAGGTTTATGTAATGTCATGATGACATGACTAACAAGCTACATTCATCAATAAATTCTCATTGCCAGAGAGAGAGAGAGTAATTAAATAATTTTGCAACTAAGTAAACTATACATGTAATGAAATTACGCAGGTGGGAAAATGTATATCCCTTTCAATGTTGATAAAAATCATTAAATGTGGGGGCCCATGGGCAAAAATAGCCATCTAGACCATGTGACTGCGACATTTATTGAAATAGAACCCTTAATTTCCTTTGCAGTCGGGAAAGCTGATATTGCAAATTCACAAATAAGTCGAAAGATTTCTCGCGTGGTAATTAGAATGTCCTATGCAGATCCCCCCCCCCCCCCCAGTTAACGTTGACTTTGCTTCGTGCTTTGTAATTTAACCGCACAGCTATAGGACACTTTATCGTGAATTTCAAAGACACCGAAGAACAGACAAAATCAAACATGAATCGGAGTTTAAACCAGGTAAATTAGAGCAACATACTTCGGCAATGAGAGTTGCAGCGTTTTGGGAACTTTTAAGGCAGCTAAAGCTTAATCACAAAGTTTTCCCTGTACTTGGGATCATTAACGCAAAGCACGTTCGTATAAAAAGTATATAAGAAAATACATCCTCTATCCTTTCGAACAAAAAGCAATTAAAGGAACAACAAAAGCAAACAGTTGACCCCCATAACTGCCCTTTCCAAAATGACTTTACTCGTCTTTCCATAAACAACGTTATTCTATTCTTTCATAATACGACGAGATTACATGGATAATAGCACAGTCATATATATATATATATATATATATATATATATAGCTCAAGAGATAAATGCGATGAAGATTTACTAATATCCGTAACGCCGCGCAATGCGGATATTAGTAAATGGTTGCTAAATGGTTGCTAAGTACCCCCCTCCGTGTTTGTTCGTCTATCCCCATCCTATTCATGTTGTAGTACTTATTGTCTCTGACCAGTGTGTTTATATGATTACTGTCTCAATGTGAGTTTGTTTGTTTGATTTTTTTTCTATTGAGAGACTAGTAATCAATCTGAGAGAAATAGAAATTTCCGAAGTGAGTAAAGTCCGACTGTGATGATAAAAAGAAAATCAGAGAGAAGTCTTTCCTGTTGATTGAGAGATCACCAAGATTTGATGACTACGTCATACCACTGAGATGTCTGTCAACTGAGAAGTCTGTCCACTGAGATGTCTGTTGCCTGAGATGTCTGTTCGTATACGCAAACACTATGGCTACTCTGTTACATATTTTATAGGTCATAGCATGTTGTCATATGTGTCATATGGTAATCCTCATCATTTCAGTGCATATCGTTCCATGGGCTAAATCAGGTGAGAATCAGGAGAGGATAATATATATTACGAAACTTTCAGTGAACGTCCTGAATGAATTACTTCCAATACCTTTCTTACTTCCTCAGATAGTTGTAGCTTATGTACTAGTGCACGAGCAACGAGGTGAATATTCATTTATTTATTTATTTATTTATTTATCTACATATTTATTTATTTATTCTTTCATTTATTTATGTATTTATTTATTGCTCTCTATCTCCCATTCTCTTGTATGCCTTTATGCCACGATAATCGTATCCAATTTCAAAATCGATATGTAAGGCTTAAAGTTGATACCTTTAGGGGCAATTTCAAAGGTGCAGCTGTCATATGTTCGAGTTCATATTGAATATCTCAGCATGTCTAAGCCAGGGAAATCACCTCCACCCACTCTGGTGAACACACATGAACACCATTTTAATCTCGATACGTATCTTATACACCATTTCACGAGTTGTCTCTATATTATGCACCTATTTCAGTCATGATGGCGCGCGGGGGGGGGGGGGGGTCATTTCGTTAAGTGAAATTTACTGCAACCAAACAAATGGTCAATATGTGAATTTACCCTGCTTCAAATTTATTAAATGGAATGAAATGTCCAATGTATAAACGATACCATATTACAGAATTAGTTTCACGGTTTGCATTATGATTCATCGCAGCATATGCACTTGCATGTGTCCGAATAGTCATATTTCTCAAAAAGTACTGCACACTAAACACAATGAACATTATTATTATTATCTCCTCTTTTTTTTTTTTGGGGGGGGGGGTTTCAGTGAGTTGTCACGTCCACATTCTTTTTTTTTCTCTTATGGCGTATGCCTATATACTAACCCATGAATCTAACATCGTATGCATTTCGTCCAAAATCGAGCGATCAGGTTCAAGATCAAATAATCTACTTTAAACAAAGTAATCTTTTACAGCATGGAGCTCTAGAAAGCTTGGAAGGAAATTAAAAGGTGAAGATGACATGTAAGTGTGCTTATGTATTTTTGACAGCCTTTATCTCAAAGTATGTCGCCTCAACAGGTGTGATCATCTCTATCAAGTATAGTCAGGCAACACGTACGCACCAGTACTTGCACGGGAGTAACTCCTCGTTGGTTTGTATCTCGAAAACTACCTGGATGATTTCTGCATGTCCTGCAAATTCTGTAAGTATTTTGGGATTTTTCATCACCGTCATTTCCCAATGTAATATCAACTTCCTTTAAAGGGATCGTATAGTTTTGGTTGAGACCTAATTTAAGGTTTCTAACATTTTTGGTGAGATAATGAGAAACCTCTTATGAAATATGAAAGAGCATGTAATTCCATGAGGAATTCAACTTTTATTTGATGAAAATTGGTTTTGAAATGGCTGGGATATCCAAACTGAGCGATTCTAAAAAGTGTGGGACCCACATTTTTAACGATCGCTTTGTTTTACTTTGTTTTTGGATGTTTCAGTCATTCCAAAACTTTGAATTCCTCTTAGAATGGTGTGCTCTGTACTATTTCATGAGTGTTTTTTTTGGTATCTCGCAAAAAGTTAAAAGCTCAATTCTCATCTCCACCAATACTGTACCATCCCTTTAAAACCATGTTTGGTGTGTCAATGAGGGTCGAAGGTATGATAGTTGATGACATTAAATAACAAGGTTCTGATCTATATATATATATATATATATATATATATATATATATATATATATATACATGTCAATAACATTCTCAATTGCATATCAGATACTTCATCTTTGTGACGAATGACAATCACATACATGTATATGTTTTTGTGAAGAACAGCACTCTTTCATACGAAAAACGAGAAAATATAGAATTGGATGACTTCTAATAACTCGTGTTGTTGAAAATTCCTGTGGAGTGCAGTATAGTCATTCCTTGATCAGGCCTGACTGTAATGACAAGCTTCAGAAAAGTCAGTATTGTTATATACCGCCTTCTTCCAGGCATCGTCGTAAGTGCAACAACCGTGACCAGAATACACAGTGTCAGCATCTTCTTGGACAGACACCGTATCTCCGTAGATCAGGGACAAACATTGCCATTCCTGTTACTGATCATGTTCAAGTCAACTCCTCTTATAATTTTGCTTTTCATCAGACTTTAACCCCGCCTCCCTCTGCCTGTCTGTCTCTCCATCTCTTTCTCTCTCTCTCTCTTTCCTCTTTCTTTCTTTCTTTCTTTCTTTCTTTCTTTTTTTTTCATAGTTTCTATTTCTCAGTGTTTTTCCTTTTTTTTGCGTGTCACCGTGACATCTCAGTCCGGGTGGAATCAAATACCAGACCGCCAGTCGAGAACTTGATTCGAAACCAGGGTGACGGTGGGAAAGCCATGATATTATCTGGACACTTTATGCTTCCTACATCCAACTGAGAACCTCCTTTCCATCCTTTGAATGATTCAAATTTCCTGAAGCATTGAGTGATATTCAGGAAACTTTCATGAAAATCATTCGTAGCGTAAATATGTGTCTCTTTATTATCATCCATGTCAACTGATATAGTTTGGAAACATATGTCGGTGTTTTTATCTTTTAGGCAAGAGAGGAACGGGCAAATTTGATCTAAAAATTGCAAAGGCCGGAGGATAAAAGGACAATCTTCATCATCTGAAAATGATCTCCATCTCCCTATATTTCATTCTCAATCCTTTGGGAATCCATGAATTAGGAGTAGTACCACCCTTTGACCACTTCCGGTGAAGCAACGAAGAAACACCGTCGAGGTTTCATTCCATGAGCACGTTATCAACTCTTACGCTTTAAAACATATACATACTAACTTTCGTGCTTCAAAAGGTGAACTGCTGGAGCGGTTGATGTTTCCCATCTCTATTTATCTTTGTGGAATGTCCGTGTGGGACACATTCCTTATGCGAATGTGTATTTATTAGTCATTAGACATTAGTAACTGAGCATGTAAAACTATTCCCTCGTATGGTTTATACTGTGAAGCTGATGAACAAATAATTTTAATCGGTCTCTGATTGTCTGGAGCGCTATCATGTTGCCAATACATTTTTATCACAGCTGCATTCATCTGTTGCACATGCGCATTTTATACATACTCAAGATAATTATGTTAAATCATTCATTTAACTTTCATGAATTTGTGTCTTTTTTCTAAACATACGCAAATTGAGCGACTTACAAAAAAAAAAAAAAATAAGATTACACGTTTCCTAGGTATCACTGTCATTTCGTGAGTAATATCAGGGAGCATTTCATCGAGTGTTTTGTCAGTGATTTTCACTGACCAATTTGCTTTCTGCCAATCAGATGCAAGGATTACAGCAGCCTAAAACAGTTGTCAGTGACTGACAAGTTTTATGAAACGCTGCTCAGGTGTAGGGAAACCTGCAGGTCTTTAAGAAAAAAAAAAGATGTGAAATGATTTTCGTAATCATGCGATGTCAGAGTTAATAGAACCCACTTTCAACATCAGGTCTAAAAATAATATGGATATTCCATTCATATATAAATTATATTTTCGAGGCAAGTCATCTGGTGTTCAAGGCAACAATGAAACCTTCTCCTAGGCCTCAACAGCCATCGACCTTTGATACACAAACTTTGTTCGACTTTTCTCCCTAATCTAACTCTGGTTTTGCTCTTGAAACAGACGTGATGGGACAGACGCTTATTTTCTAAAATTGGATCGAGACACTGAGTTGAGTTAAAAAAAAAAGATATATATATATATTTAATGGGGACAAAAGAGGAGACATAAAACTGAACAGTAACTAAGACGCATGGCGAAACTGTTAGCAGGTTCTAGTCGGTGGGGACGCTATACTATCCTTTTACTGTATTGAGAGACACTGTGGGGAAAATTACACTATGTGTAGGCTAATACTCATCAAATGTCTACTGAAGATCATGACATATACAGCTGTAGTTTGATATAAAGCGAATACTTGATTTATGTGTACAGAACAATCCAATATGTGGAAGTTTTGAGTGCAATGACATGAGAATTTGAATGCTTATTATGATGTCTGTCGTGGCAAGTTGTCGGTGTGGTAACTCCCGCTTTTTGTGCTTTGTCTGTTTTAGCGCAGCCAAGATATTGATATAAAAACATAAAGACAATGGACTGCGTGGTTGCCAGTTCCTCCCACGTGTGATCACTCATGGCTTACTTCCTCTTCGTCATGCATGCCACCATTAAAAGCGATAGTTACATTTGGAATTTGATTTGAAGAGTGCATAATCACTATTTATTTATACTTATCATTCGAAATAGGATGGCTATGATTATAATCTATCAGTGTACGAATGTTTGAGTGTATTGTGTATAATATCACATATAGATGCAAATGATTATTTGATAACGTGCAGGTATCTAAAGTGATAAAAAAGAATGTCAATGTCATAGGTATAGCAAAACAGAATAATGACAAAACAGATAATTACCACGAGGAAATTAATGAATATGTGTACATAACTTCTCTGAGGAGCGCAACATACCTTAGTATAGACACGACCAATACACTCAATAATTGGTATTAAGTTTAATCCGGTTTTGCTATCCAGGTATGTGTGAACAAGCCTTTCCTCTGGGAAAGTTCGATTCCAAATGTTTAGCTGAAGTCTAAAGATAGAGTAAAGCCCGGCGAACACTAGGTTAGTAACAAAGTTTAGACGATCTTAGTTCTTGTTTCTTTCTCAAACTGGCGATTAAAAACATTTTTCCACTTTGTGCGGGCTTATCTGTTTCATCATATTTTCTTTTTCTCCTGAAAAGGTAAGCATTGACATTCAGAGGTACCCTCTTATGCTGACGACATAGTAATTTTCAGCATAGTCATTCTCCAGCAATCGATGGGTTAAACTAAGTTTTTAATGTTAGACATATGCCTACCAAAAGAAAGGCGTCCCAGCTGAATATTTCCGATATGTGCTCGAAATGGATTTCCCACGAAATATGGATTTCATCGAAATGGATTTCCCGCTAAATGCGAGTTCACCCTGCACGGTTCACCCGAGTTCACGTCAAATAGGAAAGATATTAGCCGTAAACATGTTTAACAAACTAGCTACATGATATGTAAGGATCTAGTAGGGGAGGGGAAGGGGGAGGGGGAGGGAGAGGGGGACCACAGGTCAAGTGACGTGACTTGGACGTCAATATGTATTTTTGCCTTCAAACCTGCTGTATATGGTAATGCCTGCACGATAATGTCTTCGAACCCGGAATAATGTTGGCCCATCTGAAATGATACAGACTGCTGCTAAATCTCACATAAATATTGGCTCAGGGATATTTGTACATCATCACATTCAGATTACATCAATAGCTTTCGGCGTACGGACGGATCATCCTGAGACTGGTTTCCTCATCTAATATCCTTTCACATCGCTATGACATACTTTTCAAAGCACACCGAAGTGTTATGTAGCAATCTTAAGCAATCAACATTTTCCTTCGGTAAACGACATTGCAGTCGTTGTTGTTGTTGTTGTTTTTTTCTTTTTGAAGTTACTGTGAAGACCTGTCAACCAAGTAGGAACACCCAGAGAAGTGAAATACTGGTCTGTGCATGAAGTCTGCTCAGCATTGACTTACAAAACAAGCGCAGTGGCGGATCCAGGGAGGGGTGGAAATTTTTTAAAATCATCTTTGGCAGCCGATTGCAGTGGCACCAAAAATTGTACTGAAGCCCTCCCCCTTTTATGTTATTTTATTCTATGCTTTTGCTTGTCTGCTGATTAAACCCAGAAATGGTACCAGAACAATTTTTGCGCCCCTCCCCCTTTCATACTGAATTCCTGGATCCGCCATTTCAAAAGTACGAGTAACATACAGGCAAATTTGGCTAATGTCACGACCAAGTAATTAATCTTGACCACGTGATCACTGAGACAATGAATACCTCGTGAACAATGAGGAAGCCAAACTTTTTTTTTCTGCGTATTATTCTAAAGCGAAGTGCAATACCACTCCCAGCTTGATGAGAAATCGCAGGGAGAGAATGAAAGATTTGTTACTAAATGCTTGACATGAAAAACGAAAATTGTGGAATTCCAAAGGTTTTTTTTTTTTTTTTTTTTTTTTTTTTTTTTTTTTTTTTTTTTTAATACAACGGTGACTTCGGTTTGAACCAACCACATAATAATGTACATGATGTAGTATCGTGATTGTGGCCTGTCATTGGAATTTAAATTCTTTTGCAATCTATTGTTTATATGACCTGGAGAGATGTATGCAGTGAAAACGTTTGTCTGGCATTAGCATAATCAGGTCTTAATTTAATGACACTACCATTTTTTTTTCCTTGTATCAAGTGAAATCTAACTTGCATCTAATGATACATGGTTGCAAGGCATTACGTTTGAAACATAAGAAATGTAAAAAAAAATATGAATGACTGGATATGACACATATGGAAGCGATGTTTATCACGCACATGAGAGGAACATTACACATCGTATTATCCATCCCGTTGTCGTTTTAGTGTATGAATTTTATCTTTCAGCTAATCCGTCTATCTCACGTTATGATCTATCTCTCTTTCATCATTTTGCAGGTGATTTTGTCTTTCCTTTCTCAGTATCAGAAAAGATCGAGTTATCTTTAACTTTGAATCTGAAGCTTAAGACACTTCCTATGAATAACCTATTGTCCATATTGCATCATGACATTATTTGATTGTATATCAAATATTGTGTATCAACTAATACTTTGTTAATTGTGCAATAGAATACCGTAAGAGTCTGGGGGAAATTATATCATTGTCTTTATATCCTGATGCAGTTGTTGTAATTTCTGCTTATCATGCTTATGCGAAAACGCTGGAGATATATTCATTGTAAACTATCAGTTGGTGCCTTTAAACAAAGCAAAGATAAACTAAACACTGTTCCTGTTAAGTTATTCACTTAATCAATTCGCTTCATTTCGGGAAAGAGTAGCGAAAGGACGATAACAACTCCTTTGAAATAGAAATAGAGGTGAAAAGGGTACGGGAAGTCCAGGAATTCGAGCATACATGCATTTATTTGACATGCCAAACACAAGTCTGAGTAGAATCAGGACACATATGAAATCGGAACGGACTGCATACATCAATATATGTCCACGAAAAACAAGGGATTATGACAGCTTCCTTTATCATTAACACGGCTGCCAGCCATATCTGAGTTAACTACATGGAGATTAGGAACGAATTTTGAGGACGCTAAATTTTGATTCGTTGAAACGACGAAAATCCAGGACTTCCACATTAAAGCATTTTCACATCTACCTGCATTTGACGCATATTTGGAAATTTCATATCGGATGTGACGGATTAAGGCAATACGCCCAGCAGACCAGTGATATTTTTATTGTTTTCATCTTTATGGAGTTACAAATACTTTAGACTTCTTTGATTCTGTGAAAACGTTAGAATGCCTGAAGCAAAAATGCAGATTACCCGTGCTTACTGGGTGATCAGGAATTTAGATTTCAGCCCTTACATCTTGATTTTTTTTAAAGAAATACTTATCTTTTATGTTGTCAAAATGGTTGAAACTACTAAAGACATTTGAAAAAGCTGGAAAGGCTGGCGGGAAATACCTGTTGCTAGCTAAAGAGAAGATTTGAAAATATTGGGAAACATGTTCCCCTTGCCGGGATTTGCCGATTAATGGGGACATAAAGTTTTAGAGGAGCAAAGCAATATCGGGTGTCAACATTTTTTCCTAATTCTTTATTCGAAAGCCGCAGAAATTTCATTCTTCAAAAATAAAAAGACAAATGCACACAAAGAAAAGGCATAATATTTATCATATTCCACTCACTAATGCTGCCTGATAACATAAATTCGTGCACGCAAAAGAGTGTACCAGTCTGAAAATCAATCTCAAATAAACTAAGCAAGGTCACACACGCGCACGCGCAAATACGGCAAAATCAACAGGTCAAAACAAAGGAAGACAATGTCTACAAAATATATGCCAGGCCAGTGACGGATGGGTATGTCTATGAGTTATGGCACCATCTTTATCACATTTCACCAAACATTCCTATCAAGTCAAACCCAGCCTTCTCGTTTTCAAAGAAATATTTCAAAGGCCAAAACTTTGCTGCATTGTTCTCATTTTCCCACCTCATAAAAAGGATTATCAATTCAGCTTTTACAGTTATATAAGAAAGATAATCGTTGTGTACACAAGGGACTGTGGGATCATGGGGCGACTCGGCCTGCTCCTCATGACATCATCCATAGTCGGCTAGGACGAGTCCCATTGCTCTAACTTTCCTCAACTTAACGCTAATTAAATTAATCAGCACACATCCTTCGATGATGAGGAAAGTTGATAAAACCAATTTTCACCAGCGCTGCAGCCAATGTACACAGTCATACCGCAGACATAGGACGGATAGACGTTCACGGTCATACGGCGTCTGGTGATGCTTCGGTACTGGCTTGTACTATCCAATATACATGTGCATTTAAAAAAAATATATAGGCCTATAAATCATTATTCGTTACCACGCAAGGTGATGACAACTTGTAGACCCCAATTTGCCGCAATCGACAAGCATCAAAATTATCGTAAATGAAATGAATACACCATTTGCAAGGGACAGCAAATTAATCATTATTGATAATATAAGCAATGTCACTTCCTTGCCCACCCGTGGTTGTAATTTCAGCTTCTGCGAAATATATGTACTCACATAGCAAATGATGCATTCCGTAGATGATGCAAACCTGGGCTCCCAATGTAATCTATAAGAACTTAAAAGTTTTTTTTTTCGGGGGGGGGGGGTTGTCGATAATTCCGTATGTGGAACACAAAACAACAGCTAATCAAGCATAACAAACTGCCGTATCGATGGCGTAATGCGAAATCGTACCAATTTGCAGTTAAGCTCATCTGAAAGAGTAGGGGAGAAAAAAATGATATCATGTAATTATCAAAATCTGTCAAATTACAGAGTTATATGTTTGCTGTCTGGCAAACGGTATTCGGTCAAAATGAGATAGGAAGTATATTAGGGTAAAGGCTACGGTAAGGACATGGGGTCGCTTGTAAAGTTAAAAAAAAATACGTACGGACCGTCTAAGTGGATGACATAGGCTACAGACAGACAGACAGACGGACGGACAGACAGACAGACAGACAGACACACACACACACACACACACACGCAAACTAACAAAATTTCGCAAGACAACAGGATGGTGAGACCAATTAATTGCAGACATTCTGGCAGGGAGCACATGGCGACCCATATTACTAAATACATCGAAAGATACTCTGTACGTCCTTGGCCAATTTAAGCCTCTTCCAGATAGTCCGAGAGATTCCTTCGTTGAAGTAACCCGTGACAAGGATACAGATTGCAAGAGGATGGCTAGAGGTTTGGAAGACGTAAAAATGGGTCTATGCAAAATTGCCTTCATTGATCATGATATAGATGAAGAGGCAATACATTACCAACCGATTGACATTCTATTCCACTAAACGCTCTATAGTTAGTTATATTGTGGGAAAAAAATCTAACTGAACTTAAAAAAAAAAAAACACACACATACACACACAAGAACAATCTAATATGACAAAAAGAAAATTGTTCAGGTTGTTCACCACTTTGTACCAGCAAAGTAGAGTAAAAAGAGTCGCGACCTTGGTGTTACACAAATCATATCCATCTATACCCCAGTTCTGTTTCAAACTATAATAACAGAATAAGCAAAAATGTGTTAAGCAACTTAAGACATGCCCACCATCACGTGAAAGCTAATTGCAGAATTATACAGCTGCTGCGTGAACATACCGATTAAAAAAAATATATATCTAATGAGCTTCTCTCACCTTCCTCTGCTTTGGATTGCCGCTAACAGTGTTGACGAAACACATGGGCGACTCCGCTGATGGTGCGATGAGGATCGTGAGCCGCGCCGACGCCAAAACGTTGAAACGTCCGAGTCCGTCTGCGTAACCACACTGGTAAGTCCCGTCATCTGCGAGCTCGACATTTGCAATTTGCAGCGTAAACACATCTTGGGCGTGGCTGCCAACGATGGAGTAGCGTCTTCGACGATCCGCGGGAAGACGCATGTAGACGTTGCGGTCGTGGCTGAGGTACTCGTTGCTCTCGAGACGTTTCCAGTAAACGGTAGTCCCACCCTTCTGGTCAACATCACATGTAAGTGTCACCATGACACCAGGGCGAACCTGCACGGAGCGTGGGCCCTGGCGGAGATTGATGGCACTCACCACCAGTACTGTTAGAGATAATACCAGCGCCGCTGCCTGCTTCATGATGCTACGCTGACGACTACGATAATCTATAAAGACTAGCTGTTCTCAAAATATCACTTGAACTTTACTCTCTCAACAAATGAGATAGTAAGTCATGCTCTCCTTTTGTGAGATAGTTCGTATAAACTTTCGATCTCTTGTAGACTTTCCAGACAGTACACTAGAGAGCTTTGACAAGTTAGTTATCGTGCCAACGTCGCATAGCTTCTCGTGAGTGGATAAAATACCTTTCAGCATTCATACGACGCAACCTTAACAGTTTAAGGCGATAAAGATGTTACACAGGTATATCCAAATACCCTCCAACGCATGAGATTCATCACTGTAGCTTGCAATATCCCTTGACAAAAACCCTTATGATTTTCATGTTGCCGATTAGTCACAAGCGAAGATCAAACTCGTCAGCCGGATGCCATGCCGCAGGTTCTCGAGTGAGCATGGTGAGTGTGACGATCTACGCTTCGTCTACCCCTTTTACCAAGCCTGCCGAGGTTCGCTTTGTTGACGTGTACAGATCACGTGTCATCGACGAGGGAAGTTTTCAGCCCGTTTCGTTGTGAGTCTACCCCGTTCACATCAGTGCTGTCACGTTAACCCAAATTTACTCCATTATGTCCCTCATCCTAAACGAAATCTTAACAGCTAGTGTGGATCAAAATTCTGAGTTTCGGCGGTATAAAATTTCTTTCTGGATTTGACATTGATGAGCACTGTGTGATGAACTTGGACACATTTCGATCGAATTACTACCTTTAATTGCTCTAGTGAGTTTTTTTTTTTCGTTTATTTTCTCCTTATCCCCGTATTCTATAATAACATAATTCGTTCAACAAACCCATGCAACTGTTATGCTAACATGGTAAAAAAAAAAATCAACGAATTTGAAAAGACTGGGTCAATCTTAACGTATAGACACTGCAACATTAGCTTAAAGAGATAAAGTGTGGTAATTTGGACTGACCTTGGGTAAAGGTCTTCGAAGAATGGATAGAAAGCTGAATACTGAAGCACGTTTTTACGACTAAGAACGGAAACGGACTTCATGTAAACTTTGATACATCTCTGAGCATAATTACCTGCTGAGGCAGAGGAGAGGAACTTTTTTGTTCCTTTTTAAGCGGGCTGGAGCGGTTAAGGGTCAGTTGTACCCCTCACACTCTCTTTGTTTGAATGATCTGTTTGCTTGAAAATTATCAGTTGTAAAGAGTAACACTTACCGCACAGAACCAAAGCATCGGCAGAACATAAAAACTGTGATGAGAACGAAAATATGATAATTAATCGAACTTTTCATGACGACCAATAACTTTATTCATTTACGAAATCAAACCTGATACCGCGTCTATCATTCTTAGCTATTCTTTTATTTTCCGTTGTCACTAGGTTCTTTGCAAAGGAATAAGAAAACAAAATATCAAAGATTGGTACAGTCCTTTAAAACATATATACACAGTCAAGCTAATTTTGATTATAAGCATAGATGTCAGAAGACGCGAATGAAAATACTGGATAATTATTGAGTCAAAATGGATCATATTCCCCGCTACTATTCCAGGGTTTTACCAATGCATGCCACACACTAGTAGGTCTACATTTATGACCAGCGATGACGTGGCAGCTTTCAAGAGTTTGTATATGGCTGCACATTAAAGCTTCATTTTTACTTTCCAAGTGTTTCCGTCACTCCTCAATAGCGTAATGCTTGCTTAGACGATGCGCTAATAGCTGCTGATAGATCGTTTGATAATTTTACTTGATGCTGTCAAAGGCAACAACAAATTTTCATACTATAAACCATGTTTTAGCTATGTTTATTTATAGGCAGATGAGGTATTGTACTTGCCAAAAGATTGGTAAAACGGCATACTATCCACATCAACTTCAACTTGGATAACCACTAAGTGCTGGAATGTTTAACGAGGAAACTGTCTGCAGGCACTAGAATTATCGTCGAAGTTTCGAACAAAGGAAACATACACCACATCAGGCGAATATCATCTCCATAAAATGGCAGAAATACAGTTGAAAGTGTCTCTTTAACCAAGTTTAAGTACCGTATAGGGGATTCTGGAAAGGGATTGAATGAGTCCGTGACTTTTGCCTCAGACGGTGACACATCTCGAGCTCCGAAAAAGACTGCTTTCACCCATGAAAACATGTTTTGTTTATATTTTTTCACCCAAACTTCACCCGGGGAAATGATATGTATTCTATTCATAGCACTGTTCCACATTCCAAAGATATTCGTAATACATGCCCCTCACCCTTGCGCACACACGCACACTAACGTAAATGAAGGTTTGACCATGAAAGTCTTCGTCATGAACCATCTTACCTCGTAAGAGAACATTTTCTTTCCAAAGACATTCACTGCGATGGTAACTTCAACATGAATGACAGCTCCCCTATTATCAAGGTCAGTATAATTAACGAATCACACAAAGACAAGGAAGTGATAGCCACATGAATTTCAGGTCTTTGGAACGATTTTTTCCCCGGGATGAACATGGTGATTTTATTCAAAATCTCTCTTGCGTGATTCCAATGTCTCCTTCACAGTGCTTTTCATTTTAGCTTCAGTCTAGCAATTGTGATTTAGATGACAGGCTAATTATTGATGAAATTTCATTTTCTAGTGTAAAAAAAGTATATAATATATATATAATAATTATAATCACCTCATTTTATTTGCATATGTGATTAAGACAGACATCACTATTCTTTGAAAACATTACGAAAATGAGATTCTTTCCTTCATGTCCAACACCACTCACAGTATTATTGCCTTCTTTCTTTCTTTTTTTTTTTTTTTTGGGGGGGGGGTCTGAAATCAAATTTATGAAGTTCCCCATTTGATTACTGAGCATAAATACATGAAAACATCTGAACCTTCTGAAATGTAATTTTCACTGAGTATTTTTCTTTTTTTATTTCATTTCTTGTTTCTGTTGTTTGTTGCTTTCTTTATGAAAATACGTTGCATCTATTAAGATCTGATACTAAGAACCGCCATGGTGATTATCTTTGAAAAAATGTGGCTATTATATGCATCCGAGCCTGCCAAATCTTCGACAGAACAAGCGGAATATACGCTCACATGATAAGTTTTGGGTCTGCTGTCGAAGTAACCCTAGCTGTCCTCAAGGACGGGTAAATTTCAAAATAGGTGTTTTTCGTTATTTTATAAGGTGTATACAAACGAAAGCCCACGGAGGTGAAACGGGAATGAGGTTGGCGGGTACGTTACAGGGGACACTGACTAAATATAGCACTTCGAATATAGCCTAACCAAGTTCGACAACATACTCAGCTGCTGTCATGGCTTGGATTCGAAGAGGCAAGGAGGAAGGTAGTTTGTAACGTCCGACCACAATTTAGTCTGTCGGAGTATTTTTAGTAACAGATCATCTTCTACTTCGAGCATTCAGGCCAGTGTACTGTTATAGGGCTGCGATGAACAAACTCGATCAAATGGGGCAGCTGTACCAAAAACATATCCTCTTAATTTGTTCTTATTTGCATGAATACCTAACCATCCGGGATCCCTTTAGCTACCTTGCCGCTATAGTGCACTCTTGGGGCAATAACTTAACCTGAGCCCATTCTGAAACACACCTTTCACACACTTACAACATACACATCCCAATACTCACCCTGGATAAACATTGTCTATATTTGTCAACTGGGCCGTTTCCGCTCTCAAGCGTAAGCTTATCAAAGGTACAGCCATTTTCTGCAATTGCTCCCCTTAGATTGTACCTTTAAATTATTGTCCTTTATCATTAATGTACTGTGCAATTTGTATTAAACAATTGTCAGTATTTTGTATCCATCAAGTTTCTTCTTCAAAAATCCTTTGATTTGTACAAAGAAAATGTTATTTGTATACTACGTTTGTCATGAAATCGCACAAATAAGTAAATATTAAATATCGAAAACACACCGGGCCGCTTACTACTTGAGACGCGACTATTCATGATGTCAGAAAAGATAATGATAGTTTACAAAAAAAAAAAAAAATCTAAGACAATGTCTTATCATGACATCAATGCAATATCAGATATGACAATGTCAGATGCTTCGAAATCGCAACACACTTTGTCTTTTTTTAGTAATTCATCCCACTTCCCATGTTCCAAAACTAGAAGGAAGGGAACGGTGTGTGTAGGGCGGGGTGGGGTGGGGGGATGGGGGGCGGGGCTTGAGGCTCACCTTAGCTTCGAGACAGATTTGACCTTGATGTCACCTTCCTGTGATGCATCATGATAGTATATCTTTATTGTTTGTAGCCCCATCCAGGGGCCCTTTAAACACTTAATAATCATTAGGTAACACCCTTTCTATAGACGTCAACACACACAGAGATAATATATATATATATATATATATATATATATATATATATATATATATATATATATATATATATATATATATATATATATATATATAAAATCAAATATATATATGTATGTATATACATGAATACACACACAACCAGCATTTACTCGAATTGCTGGACAGAGAGATGGAATGACTGACTGACTGACTGACCGACTGATTGACTGACTGACTGACTGAATAATGAATGATATCCCGCGTGTACACCAATAATGACCTCTGCATTCTCTGTCTCATAGGATGATTCCTTCTAAATCTGATCAAAATGCATTTTCAAGATAACAATGTAAGATTACTGTAACAGGCTGTATTCTCTACGTGAGAAGGTGACTGACTGCACACACGCATAACTCTGGGTCATGCATATTTTGGTGATCCAAGCTTCACATATGAAATCATTTTTTCATTCCTCGTTTATTTGCTTGGTTGTTTTGCACTGCAAATCGAATTCGTAATTCTGTCACGATTTAATGAAGATTCTTTGATACAAAGCGAATGTGACGAGTTGTGGTTTTGAGCAAACAGGGGTAACAAGGATACGGAGGCGAGAGAGAGAGAGAGAGAGAGCACTTCCATCTCCATGGTAACAGCAAAATCTGGCAAAGATTTTGTGGTCATGTCACTTACAGGAGAGATATCTAAGAGAATTTTCCTGTCACACTAAAAATACTCACAGTTTACTTGTCAGGCAGCTGTCACTTGATTGGATACTCACACTGTAAACCGGGCCTCACTTGAAGAATACTGAAATATCAGCTACAAAAAAAAAAAAACAAAAAAAAAACAAAAAAAAAAACTGTCAGCTACAAAAAAAAAGGAAAAATATTTAACGACGGACAGAAAAGGAAACTCAACTTGTTGTTATTGTTGTTATTCTTGTCGGGTACAAAATATAAATGCGGTATCGAATTTACAGAAATGCATCGTTTATGACAAATTTGAACGACCTTCCTTCAAGCATACAGTAACCTTTTTGATTATCCACTCAGCGCCGAAGAATTTGTGTGCTGGAATAAATCCACACCAAAGCATGTCTAGTTTTCAGGTTTAATACCTTCGAATCCTCCACAACCTCATGAATCCGGGGAATATGGCGCTTCCCGGTTCCGTAAGCTATGGTTAAAGGGTGGTTCCGATCAAAACACTGAAGAACGCAACTTCCGGTATACTGATAACATTGTTTTTCTATCTCCACCAATGCCTTCTTCGCGGTGTCATATCACGCTGTGCTTTTAAAAGTCAATCATTTTTATTGCCAAAAAAAAAAAATACAAAAGACAACAATTATATAATATTGACTGGCCCTGAGGGAGGTACCAGAAAATATTGCCCACACTGAAAGCATATTGCCCGAGTCGAAGACGAGGGCAATATGTTTTCAGTGAGGGCAATATTTATCTGGTACCTCCCGAAAGAAAGGCCAGTCAATATCATAATTATTACCTATCCCCCTAGGTAAATTAAGAAAATATGTAAATACGGCTATACACTATATATGATACAGATCAAGCCACATTTGACTACCTGTAGACCATCAACATGTTGAATAATTGCAAAATTGTTCGTCAATGTATATCATTCAACTCCAACTTCAAAGATACATGTAGTTGTAACAGGCAAACTTCAAACTTCTGAACGTTCTTACACTTTATTTTTACTTCTCTGTTAAAAGTTTGAGAGTTGTAAAACTGATGGTCACTGTGCAATTACTGATCACAAATGGACTAGTCATTGCCTAATGCTGCTGTAAGTAGTCGACCTTGTATGAGTTGATTTATCAGCGTTCTTCTGCGGTGCGTGTAACTGACACCCTGGACGTCCTGGAATGTTTTCTTTTCGTGGTCGATCGGTGGGGAGAGAGATTCCACTCTATCTCTTCCCACCTCCCCAAACCGGAAGATTGCACTGTTTGCACATACTGTTACTGTTCATTGTTTTGTGTACGGTGTGTGTAACCGACGACGAATATTGCTTGCTGACCTTTTAACCCTGCAAAATATCAACTGCTGACCTTTAACCCTGCAAAATATCAACCGGAATTGCCTCGCAAAACTACCTCGTATAGGTAATAATATGTTTTATTGTTTCTCCTGTATATTGAGCTAGTTTGACAAGGACACGTCGCAATATACTGTCTTGATAATGCGGAAATGTTATAAGAAGATTCTTTCATAATGCATTGAATCTATTTCTATTTATAGGCCTACAAAACATCGAGGAGATATCGTCGACATCAGTCTGGAGTGACAATCTCAGAAACCTGTGGAGACATTGCGGCCTCAATAAACAAACAAACAAGTAATCAATGAAATAACGGAGGTATATAATAGCAGAAATTAACTGCAAGAGAGGAGGATGGAGAACACGAGGGAGCTGTGCAGGAAAATAAGATAATTACTGAAGTCAAGTAAATAAGTATAACAAATATGTAAATCCAAAGAATATTTCAGATATAGGCAATTAGTTCAACAAGGTAGTTTATTTGTGCCGGACCAGTTGAGAATGAGTAGTTTTAATCATAGCACGTAATGCTGATGCCTATAGAATCTCAAAATCGTATACTCCCTTGATTGCAAAGCCATTTGATTATGTCTCATGTATTGTATTTTATCTCTCACGTGAAAGCAATGACTGATTCAAGATTTATCCAGAGAAATCTGTCACAGACTCTGAGATAAAGTATCAACGCGTCTGCCACGATAGAGATTCAATTCATCCCTAAAGATTCAAGTAAATGATAGTTGTTACATTATCATGACCATCACCATTGTTATTGCCGTTACTATGCATGCGGCTTTTTCAAACTTAACAAAGGTAATCAATTTTACAGCAAATAACACAAAGGATACAAATTGTTTGGGCATTCCTCTGAGTGAATTAATCTATTAATACAAATTAAAAGATTGAATGATAAAGGAAGAGGAACAAAACAAGAAAATGCTTTAAAACATTACACTGACATGGTGGTAATATAGCTGTAATATTGAGGTTTAAAGAGTCTCGAACACATAGGCTCCATTGATGAAAATATTGCATCTGGACGTCCACTTTTTACGTGAATCCCCCCCCCCAAAAAAAAAAGAAACCCCAAAAAACAAAAAACAAAGAACAACCCACTTTAGTGGTTCTGAGTTGTATCTTTTTGTTACGATTTTCACCATTCAACGTTAGTGATTCATATAGAGTAGCATAAGAACGCCTCTTTCATTTGATTTCTGTTTTGGTCATATACAGCGTTACTTTGTGTGTGTGTGTGTGTGTGTGTGTGTGTGTGTGTGTGTGTGTGTGTGTGTGTGTGTGTGTGTGTGTGTGTGTGTGTGTGTGTGTGTGTGTGGCAGAATCCTCATTAGCCTCTCTAAAAAAGAACGCTTAAGATTCCTAACTGTGTAATGATCCGCAAACTAACAACACGTTCTGAAGGACTGCATGTTAATGTTGCAGTTCATATTAACAAGTTGTTTTTGTAGGTTTATCATAATGGTAATTTTCCCTCAATCTTAGTATTTCTCCAGTATAAGATATGGACAATCAGAGGTGTCAATTTAACCCTCGCTCTGCTGGGAACTTTTTGACAGTGTGTACAACGCTACAGGGTTTTCTGTGCTAACCGGAACTCAATGCACACGAACGGTTAATGACTGCAGGATGATCAATTACGGCAAGCAAAACTCACCCAGGATTTGATGGGTTAAAGGAACATGTATGCAACAGTTGAGGTTCGGAAGATGGATACTTCCTCTATATCCTCTCATACACTAACATGACTTGTACGTGTATATTGAGTTTCGCCAGACACCTGCTGCGCGAAAACAACGGAAAGATGATGTGCCAGCAGACGGAAACAGGGTGCTCGTCTATTTATATCCGATTATGACAGAACCTTCATGTGTGAAAAGCTGATGGAAGTCATTACCTGTATCACACATCATACATATGTGGACGTGGCGGTACTAAAAAAGGATTTGGCTGCAAATTGTTTAAATGAAAGTGGACCAACTGGTTATGAAAATATTACGTAGCTTCACATCAAACTTAGGATAGATCCTCTCTCTTTGCCCTCTCCCCCCTTTTTGTTGTTTTTTTTTTCTTTTGGTTGCCATAGTTACAATGTTCGTGAACAAGGCTGGTCTCACCATGGAATCCACGGAAAGTTTTGAGGTATGAGTCACACACTAATACGATTCTTGAAAATGTCTCCATCTGGCAGACATTCAAACATCAAGATTGACACAATCTGTGCATCGTTACAGTTTTACACACGGTGGAAACCGAAAGTCGTGATGGGCGTTCATGGTCGTCAATGATTACACTGTATATATACTCCTTCAAGATTCTATTCAAACACCTTAAACACGTTATATTCCGATATCATTTTAGGTAAGGTTGCAAATAAATTCCTCTCATCAAATTTGAGGAGAAAGTGGATTTGTTCTATCTTGTGTACTTTCCTTTGCTTATTCTGAGAGAGAAATTGACAGGAGATTTGTCTACAAATCCAGATAAAAATATTTAAACAAAAAATGAAAGTAGAAAATCTAACTACATGTAAAGTCAATTTTACGTGACTAGGAATATTGAAGCAATGTGTCAATGGACAAACGAACAGACGGTTTACAACGCAATCAATCGAATTAACTGCCTGTACTTTGTGGATGTATACATTCCTCCTTTTATTTCACTGAGCACTATAGCCTATTATTAACTTTAAAAGATCCAAAAATTTCTAGCAAATGCGATGTCACCCTCTATTAATTGATTGGAGCACTAGTAAATTTCACATTAGGGTAACACTGGAATGAAACTGGCAAAAGGGAAGATACATGCAGTTTCAAACACCCCGTGGCAACTCATCACACATAAAACACAGTGCACACTCTTTTTAAAGGCGGCCGCGGGTGGTTAAGGAGGTTTAGAGGTCAAATCAAGTGGCCTGTGGAAATATCGCGGTGACGTTCGTTGTTCTCTGTGGGGGTTTCATTTTTGTGCTTCTTTGTTTTCGTTATTTCGATATTAGTCTCCAAAACGTCATCATAACATATGATTTTTTTTGTTACACTTCTTTCACTTTTATTTAATCTGTATCTAAGGGTCTCTTCCATTTGTCATCCCATCGAATCCATGCTCAGGAAAGAAGACACAATATCCTTCCAAACATACGCAAGGTGGTTTTGAAGCTTTTCTTTCTTTTTATCGAGGGAAATAAGATTCAATTTCATCTGTATTTTCCCATCTACTCTCGGGTCTTTTGTATGTCGATTTTCAAAGTTTTTTGGTCAGGGAGCTAGGGTGTGGAGTTACAGTCTCGACCGGAAGAGGCAGTCGAAAAGTGAAACCATGTACACACGATTTACCCTGGAGGGGATTCGAGTAAGCAGACGTTGTGTCATTATCGCTTTCTTGGTGTTGTTTATTGTGTCTTTCTGTGCAAATTCAAAATATCACAAAGACGTTAAATGCACGTATACCCGCTCCAGGAAATACAAACTATATAGGCAAGTGACCATCTGACAGAAAAACATAGTGAAGAATTAGAAATGAAGAAATCTAACACTAGGTAGCCTATAGAGTATAGAGTAGATGGGTTTGGTTAAAAAAAAAATGATAACAAGCTCTCTCTAAAACCTTGTACCAAACCGACGCAATGCAAATAGATGTCAAGAACTAGAATGAAATGGAATAAACGCGGTTTAAATAGTTTGAGTGACACGGCAACGTTATTCAAATCGGTGAAATTACAACAGGAAAGCAAAAGTTGAGAAAAAAACAAAACAAAACAAAACATAATGACATTAAAAACCTTGCAGTACAATTCAAATGAATTAAATCTGCGAGATCATATATAATTCAAAGTTCAACTAAGTTGATCTGCTCTCCTATAATGTTGTGATTTCCACTAGACACCGCTACATTATTAAAGTCAATGTTACTAAACATATTGAAGTAGCGTGGTGAAGTGTTAATGTCTTTACACTCACACGTGATGAAAGCATCACTGAAAACAAGAATAGTGATAACTACATCACTTCTGTAACTATATTTTCAAAACAGCGTACTACACTTTTCATAATAATGTATGGAGTTTACTCATTTTCCTTTTCTCCCATAATTGTGTATGGTGAGAAAGAGATGATCCATTGTTGATCGTGTTAGAGACAAGCGTTATATTAACGGAATCATCTCTTGAAACTGGCGAATATGAACCAAAACACACTATTTGGGTAAAACAGACTGTATTTCTTCGTCCCATAAGACTACCAGGATAGCTTTCTCATATTCGTGTTTCTGTTTTAACTCTTCCTTTAGAGATGGAGCCACTAGTAGGTAGTTTACAGTGTGCATACCAATCTAGTGACTTCATCTTCCAATCAGGAATCGAGTTGCTGTATTTTTTTTTCTTCCGTCTGAAAAGAATCGTGCATATTTTGGAGATGACACGCAGCGTGTGATCGGTACATGTGAACCACAGCGATGTGAACAGGTCTCCCCTGGGCGTGTCTTGACCCCACCGCAGCGGGAGCCAGACCACGCAAGGAAACTAGGCTGCGGGAATGGCCTACACAATCAGCCCTATCCAGCATGGGATACCTCGGAAAAAAATTACCAAAGGATATTTGGCTCATCGTTTGTGCGTGTGTGACTGTGTGTGTATATTTGTGTGTGTGCGAATATATTTTCTTTGCACATCATCGTCAGTTTTATAATACAGAAAGGGATGAGTTGTAAGAAAGCATAGTGCGTGTATCTAAAATGTCAACGATATTTTGCCATATAATTATAATCTTATTTGGATATCATCCTGATCCAACTTGAAAGTTCCTCAGTTTTGTTAGATAGTAAAGAAAGCAACACCCACACAACATAAGGCGAGCAAGGTAAACAGAAACATCGTGATACTCGGCTCAGTGAGTATAGGTGAGAATGAGCAATCCGACTGTCATAAAAACAGAGGTCACGTCACGCGAAAAAAGTCAGGAGCGGATGTCACTGTCATGATTGCAATGAATATCCTGTGCTTATTAACATAGTTAAGAACTTGGACTTCGTCCTCTGGTGACATAATCGATAGTGTTAGCTTGCCTTTTTTCCTGTCCCAAAAATAATATGTCGTAAATCTAACATCGAGAGCAGTTTATTAGTAAAATACTAAAGTGTCTAACACTTGGCAACAAGCATTTAACCATAACAAAATAACAGGAAAGGAGAGCACAATACGGTTTGACAGTGATTGTCTTCTTCATGCTAAATACCGTTCCCATTAGTCGATGACGGAAAAGACAAATCGGTGAATTTCAGTACAGTTCATGCCGAATTCACATGATATGCGCCAGTAAGATTCATTTGTGCAGTTTCAAGTGTATTGCTGAACGCAATCACAATATGTTATGTCATTTAAATCTTATAACGTGAATTCATTGAACATGAATAAGCTGCCGATGACCTCACACTGACTAATATCTTATTTTTTTTTCTTTTTAAGGCATATCGTCAGGGCGTTTGACCAATGACGTCACTATACACATAATTATATTACGCATGACGTCAAAAAGTGTAACACTCTCAGCGACTGAGGGACAGCTAAAGCCCATGAGCACTGGTCGTTATGCACAACCCCTCTTTCTCAAGATCGATTGCTTCAGCTTAATATTGGATTATTCATATAGAGATAATAATAATTTTTAAATCAAATCTCCTCATCGAGCGTGTTAGATTTTATTGTATTTCTTGTCAAAACGCCAGTCTCCATCCACTATGCTCAAAAAGCAGTAGTGTTGATACAATCTTGACTTTATGATACTCACAATGGGTCTTTTGCAAGAACGGAAGGCAATGGCTATTATAACTGTGCACGTTACCGTGTGAACAAGAAACAATGGAAGAATTTTAAATCAGTGGGGGAGTAATTTCGGCTGCTCTAGAAGGTTTAGACCTACCTTCAGGGACTCCTACGTGAGTCTCCGGTAACCATAGTAACGGTCACTCTCTGTCTAACCCGAAGAAAGGAGAGCGGCTTACTTATGACTATCATGAATTTACAGTTCCCCAGTTTAATGTGTGCATGACTTCTACTTCAAACCTGAGAGTGGATGGGTCATTCTTGGTGTTTCCCCATTACCACATCACTACAAGTCAACATGCCAGCTAAACTCTGATTAAGGAGATGGTCACCTACATTACCAATTATTTTTATAACTTTATTTGTAGTGTTTGCTCTGTTAGTTCATACTTTCAGTTTGACATAGCTTTTTTAATTTGTTCTACATAATGTACATTGATGCATAGTAATATGGATAGTTCACATGACAATGATAACGATTATTGTCGACATTTTGTAACATTTTGATGAATTATATTGAAAATGGAATGCTGAAATGAAACTCAATTGAACTCCATATCGTCCAATTCGAATAATTTGAACATACCACTATGCCATGCAAAATTTACACCGCATGAACTATTATGATATGCATCACGTCATGAAGATGGTCTAGAGTGTTGTTTGCATGTATCGCTGAGACACTTGCGCACTACAATATTTAGATTCTGATACGAAGGCTTTCAAAGACACATCCATTTTTGTTGTTTCGCGACTGATCTTAGTGACCCATTTTTCTTTACAAAAACAACACTTACATAAAGATAGATGGAATACAATCGGTATATCACAGATGAGGAAACACGGTTGGCACTGCAGAGGAATAGACTAGTTTGTGTGAGAGCGGAACACAATAGCAAGCAAGATGAAGTGTAAAGTGAAGATGATCAAGGTAGGAGAATACTGGTAAAGTGCAGAATTGAGCTGATTAACCAACGAGACAGTGTGTTTCCATCAGCAGTGTCCGTCTTCGGTGATAGGGTGTTGTTCCTTTATGCTGTCTCTCAAAAGGAGAACTTATAATAATGCTTGGACATTGATAGCTTAGTTCGAAAGTTAAGTAAGACGAAGGTGGTTATGTCAATTGTTCACATTAACCTTGCAATACAGTCCTTACATCTTTGTTTGTCTGTTCAGTCCCATTTTGTGCAGGGAATAGTGGCGGGAGAGGTAACCTTGTTATATTTTGCTTCGAACTACGAATGTGATAATCAGTTAAAGCAATGTCATATTTTTCTTCTTATTGTATTTGCTTTTATTTTTTAATATATACAATTGTTGACATGGCTCCGTATTAGGAAAATACCTGTAGGTATAAGAGCGTCAGTTTGAACTGCAATGTAATCTGTTGATGAAAACACCAAGCAACGTTCCCTATCAAAAGTAGGAAAACTTAATAAAAATTACATATTCAACAAGTCACTTCGAAAATGCGACTGGTCATTTTTTTATCCAAAGTTAGCACATGGACATGACTGTTCAATTTCTCTATCGTGGGAGTCAGGGGAAGTGTCGAATCTAATATTCATTGTGAAAAGCACGATATTGCATGATGCTTTGGGGTTGTTCGTATTCTATATCATACTCTGAAAGTAGCAGTCACATCGTGCAGAGACTGAAACAGAATAAAAGAAACAAGGCAGACCTACGGTGACCTGAGAGGGGAAATATTATTGACCAAGACTTGAGGAGTGGAAGCGCCATCTGGGAACAAGCAACACTCCTCGCCCGTGAAGGGCGTAGGTGGCGGGCTCTTATACGGATCTGTGTCCATATGAGGTAGGACAGAATAATAATGTGAACAAAAGATTCATACACCATGCTTGCTCTAGGTCTTTTTTTTTCTCTCATCTCAGAAACAAACAAAAAACACTAAACGCAATTGTTCACTTCTCTCGACAGAATAGCAACTGCTCGTAATCCGATTAGCACTCGTGTTATAACTTTTGATTAACAAATTTGAAGAATTCTTAACTAAAGACAATTTACTTTGTCCTATATATCCTCTCATAATCTCTTTGTCATTTTTCTAGCTCTCTCCTTAGTCTTACCTTTGATGGAAACAGGTTGGAAAAACAACAACAACAATATACATTATTGCAAATGACTGACAAATTGCCCTACATCGCCGTAAATAAGCACTGAATTGATCAATGATCTCAACGGAAGAATTTCATGAATTTGAATAATTACGCAGTACCCGCTGCATGCTGTAAGGATTGGAACCAACACTGTTGTCGAGGGGAAGTTCGGTGGTCTAGTGGAGATGACGCCTGTCCGAAGATCAGGAGCTTGTAGGTTCGAATCCTGCTCGAGTATTTTTCAGGGCTACTACTAAAACACTGATCAATTCGGTGCTTATTTACGTCGATGTAGGGCGATTTGTCAGTTACAATGAAAACATCTCGACGGAAGAATGTCATGAATTTGAACATATATCATTATGCAGCTATAAAAGCAAGGTCTCTGGATTTGCTAAATTATGGGTCTGCAAAAAAAAAAAAAAACCCACAAAAAACAAAAAAAAAACAAAAACCCATAGAAACCAGAAGCTATTGGAGCAGAGTTTTATGTTTCATCATCACAGAAAGTTATCGCAAATCCAGGTGATCTGCTTATTTTGATTTAGGTCAAGATAACACATAAGGCCATTTTATCGTTACCGCAAAATATCTTATATTTTGAGGGGGCATAAAGCCACACAACTCATGCCCGCATACCCACGATACTAGCGTACCAGCCTCTGAAGATAGTTTGAGCGGACATATTTTTTTCTTCTTTTTTTTTTTGCCACGAACTGTGGCTCACTAACCTCTCTCGAAGGATTATTACCATGTTCTGAAATATGCTACCTTTACGGAAATGAGACTTGAAGAGGATGTCAGACAAAAAAAAAAAAGTTATGGACGTAGGACTACCCTTCTGAACAATAGCAGTTGCTGTCATACTTTGGTTCTGACAGGACAGACAAGTATCCTCCTGTAATCACTACCGAGTCATTATTTTACATATCACTTTCACTTTTCATCATGTTTTTGCCCAACTTATTTCTTCGCCTAATCACTGTTTACAGAAATCTTAGCTACACCAGTTTATCACCTTACAGGTCTTCTAAATGGAACGTGGACTCTTTACGAAAACAAGCGAATAAAAAAAGGTGAAGCAATTTTAGTTCCCACTGATTTCGGGCTGTGATGTTTGAAAAAATAAAACAATAATATTACATCCATGTAAAGATAGGACGAACGTTTATTACGCACACAACTGCAGTGGAGATTTGGACCAGACACCTGATGGGGTCACGAGTGCATTGACATACTCACTTCATAAATTAAAGATTCCAACGAGCCAAACTCGCGAACTGCTGATTAGAGTACTTTTATGAACTAATATGCAAGTGCGAATAAGAATGGAAGGGGAGGGGGATTAACACTCACGTGAATGTCAATATCAAGTCGATGCGACCCTTTGAAAGTACCCTTCCTCTTCAGAGGTCCTGAGTACAAGTGACAATACGTGATTATAAAGGTATGAGTGGCACAGTGCAACTTCCCTGTATCATAGGCCTTACATCTGAATGGTAAGCGGATGATGCATGGACTCTACAGCGCATATCGGCCCTCAAAGAGCTTTATCTTTTAGCAATGTTTAGGGGCCTTCAAAATGACTCGACATAATACCCTTTTGACCACGCAGGTGATGTATGCATGTATATTGAAAAAAAAAATGACATGGCCAAGGCTTAGCTTTCTTTGATTCCCTCTCAATCGACGTGTGACACAGCCTTGAACAACTGTTCCCTTTATGTTCACTTCACATAATTAGCATTATGTAGCTATTAATTACATTTATTAACAGAATGGAAATGATGACTGCGCTCTTTCTTGATCCAGAAAAAGGCGCGAAAGTTTTTTTTATTGGTTTTGAATTTGAGACATTGGTCTTTTTCGCTGCATCTACAGGCTCCGCGTGGCACTTAACTTTGCCCTTAACTTCGTAAATAATCCTAGCCCTAACCATTTTAACTTTGGAACGGGAAATTTCTGCAGGGCATGAATACAATCAGATCCTGCAATTTGAAAATGAAGCTATTGATTTACCCTTCTCCCAACATGACACTCCTGGGCCTCATTTGGTCCCCGCATTCACTGTCATGACGTGAAAGTTTTATTCGTTCTCTTTAGAAGTATCGATAAACGATCCATCTTGACTGTATCATGGGTGTGAATAGGAAGGCGATCGAGATTTACACAGTTTTCGCCCTTATATCTCTCCCCGCCCCACTCCACCTCACACACCCTCCGTGGGAGCCCTCTTTACCAACCATTAAACAAATTAGTTTCCTTGTGATTATGGCTAAGTCTGATAAAACCGTAACCAAACGTTTTATTTTAAGAAAATAAAAATATAAAGGTGAAAGGGTTATATTATAACACAGCGCATCCACAAACTCGAAAACAGACAAGTATAATTATGCATAATGCTGTCATACGAAAGTTAGAGTGTTCTCTGTACAAACGGTCCATGCCATCGATAAGTAGACACGCCCACATCTCCTTATTAGGAAAAATGAACTACCTCGCAGTGTGACGCGAAATGGAGTGTATGAAGCCTTCCTGAATTAGGTATACCCTTTACATACAGCGAAGACATCTGTGCATATTTCAAACTGAATAACCTTGTTTGTATATAGGGGCCTGTTTGCTTTCGAGAAGGATGGCTCATATTGTAATATATAAAAGAAGAAACATTTGAATACCAATTGTCAGGACACTCACTGAACAAAGAAGCTATTGTCCATCAAAAAAAAAAAGAATCGACGGAATCACTGATCTTATGTCAAGCTGTGTTTTGAGATAATATAACTTCCAATTCTATAGATCATTCCTGCAAACTTTTACCAATGTCAATTTAATTGTTACATTAACGAATTTTGTAACTGAAAGCTGAACTATTCAAACCTTTTCTTTTTCACTGATCAGATATTCTTCCAAAAATAACCTCCAAAGCAATTTTCTCCGTACTCAGGATCACCAAAATGTTAATTCGTAACTCAGTTGTGATTAATTCCGATCAAGTACCCTTTGATTTTGGATGCAGTCTTGAGCACCGCATTCAAAACAATGAATATGGTTTTCGTTTTCTCCTAGCCTTTAATATAGGGCAGTGTGTGGTGACATGACCATCATCTTATCCATAGTCAAAGCAAGCAACCTGCTTGCTCAAGTTAAGTGCGCTTCGATAACGTTGACTTTGGCGACCTTGCTGTGTGTTTTATATATATTACAAAATTTCTAACTTACTTTCTTACTTTCTAAATTTCTATTTTCCTCGTTACCTTCGATGAAGGGCTCTTATCTCCTTAGAAGCCGATTCATACCTATACCTGCCAAATTGCAACAACCGTTATGTCCTCAGCTCTGGGATATCTTCATTATAGCATAATCTGTTCTGTCCGAACTTATCTGGAATTCCTCACAGAAGAAACATTTCTCTCTTTGACTTTTGAGCAGTCAGGCTTGAATTTGTGGCACCAATGGGCAAAAACTTTCTGCGTTTTGATAAACATTGGACATTGTCAGTATCCTCCTATTCTTTTCTGTGACGGTGAAAATCCCAACAATACACATCTAGAATCAATCCAGTTGACTAACGGGTGACAATTATCCATCATTGTCGATAATCAATTAGTGTTCCCCATTACCGATTGGTTGAATGACAAATTCACCTGAATCTTTTCAAAATCGAGGAAAGACGCATCATATCCCATTATCCCTTTTTGTGCCAATGAGTTAGATGTGCACAAATTCCCCAAGTGAAAAGAAGGTGACAAGAATCAATAAAAAGAACTAACGAATCTTTTTTTTTTCGAATTGACGACCTTCGGAATAAAGAACCTCATTTTATTTTCGGATTGACGAACCTTCAGAATAGCGAATTCATTTTTCTTTTTGGATTAAAAAACCTTCAGAATAACGAGCCTTAGAAACACCGAAATGTAATAGCGTGTAGCTCTGTCAAGGCTTAGGTCATATCCTTTGACTGTGTAATAGTTTGAGTGTTCCCATCGTTGCGATCAACATTAGTGCAATGCTAAGCCATAATTATCTGTGGCTGTGACGTCTTGTATTATACTCCGGCTTTCCACATGAAGAAAATATAAAAACAATCCTGAACCAGCTGTTCCAGCTGAATAATTGAACTTCTCTTTTGCCGACTCGTCTCAGCATCAATTGCGGCTTTGGCAATGGTTGCTACCCGCAGAGATTTCACTAATCGATCTTAGATTATTCACAGATATTCAACATGCAAAATCTTCTGCAGGCAGCAGCAAATCCTCAACTTTAAAAGCTAGCATTAAATTGTTTAAAACACCTTTGGTATCTCCCGACACAGGGTCAATCATTAACCAATGTAGCCATACACGACTGACAGGTCATTACAATTATTCTTTATTTGCTAAATTTCCAGGACGACTCGGGAAGGAACTGAGAAAATTGTGACCTTAATCACAATCGGTTGTTACTGGTTACAGCAAATCATATAGTGTGCCATGCAAGAAGTCAGAATACATCCAGTAGTTGTGTTTTTAAGCAATTACACTTCTTTCTCACCACTCACCGAAATTGAACAATTTTTTGAAGACATATATCACATTGTATAACACGTGCTATCCACTTCTCGACATTACTATATGGGTCGAAAAGTAAGGCAATTTATTAAGGAAAATCACGACACACGCAAACGCACACTCACACACACACGCACATGCATCGAAATGGATCTTGAGCATAATATCAGTCTTACAAACAGACACGAGTAACAAAACGCCTCCAAAGGAAAATTGTTTTGTGTCTGATGACGTGTTTTATTTTACTCCGAATTTCTCTTTTCTCTTAAAAAATAACCTATTGTCAATCTTTGTATTTGATAAAGAATTCAATACTGTCACGCCAAAGTTAGAATAAAAAACGTGCAAATAAAACGAGCTACACAACTAACTTTGTAGTTATATGACATTCAGTTGTATCTTATACGGCAAAGAAAAGGCTTTGGAGATAAAATCAGACTAATAAATAAAATGGATATCTCTTTATCGTTGTAATTTACTTGCATATTCATTGATTCCTTGCTGATCTTACAAGGAAGGCTTCCATGTTTGGATGAGTTATCCTCCAAGACAATGGTTCTATCTCTGCACAAAGTGTTCGCCATGGGTAAGAGGGAATTGACTCCACACATCATAAACAGTACTTTCACAATGTAAGTAATAAAAGTAGGTTGGTGATGACGTCAGCTGGAGAAATAAGGTAAAACGACCATCTTTTGACTATAACCATAGTAACAGTTTGAAACCCACGTGAAAGCGCTTAATCACCACAAATCAATCATATGCATTAGCACACTCACATTACAAATAAACACACACACACAGACTAAAACATAATAGAAAACCAAACAACCGAACACAAACCGTAAACCATCAATTAATGAATCAATTAACAATCAATCAAAGTATATCATCAAGGCGACATCTAAGATTGAAAGACAGAGATCAAAACTTCTGCAGTACGCACTGCAGCGTAAGATATGAAGAGTAAATTGTAGCTAGCTATTACATTTCAGTCAGTTATTGATGGTATGCATTTTAGTCCTCTCTTGGAGACGGTCTTCCTCAGCCCCGAAAAGGATTGAACGAGCTACTATTAAGTGGACTTTATAAATAGGACATTTATTCAGAGGAAGGGGTGAGGGAGCCCTCTTTCCACCCCCACTGAATTACCTTTGTGCTATTAAATTGTTAAATTAAAACTATTAAAATTTGAAGTATATCATAAATGTCTCTCTCTTCTTTCTTCCTTTAAAACAACATGTATTATATGATTATTGTTCATGATGGCTCGTAAGAAATAAATGCGATGAAGATTTACTGAAATATATGGTTACATACAATATGTCAAATTAATCACTCATGACAACCCAGTGTCACAGTCACAGTGGTATTTCAGTTCAGTAAGTTCTTGGTTATAACCCCGTAAATAGGCTAACACAGATTTTTGTTTTGTCGATGGGAGGGGCGGGGATGATTGTGACCGTGAGAGTGTAGCAAACAGCCTGTTATCAAATGGTCACCAAAATTCAAACTAACTCACAAACTGATGCAATATCTGAATAGAAATATGAGTCTTTTGTACTTTAACCTGCCTTTATAATGTTTTCACCCTGGGAAAAAATGCTGGAAAATGGTGCAACTAGTCTGAATTATGTATCACGGAAGTTACAGTGTGCTAACAATGCCTTCAGTTTGTTCTTTGTAACGAAGTATAGTGATTGCTATAATTGATATCAAAAGAAGCACATCTGTTCATTAATATTACACTGAAATATATTCTGTTACGAGTGCATCTATCACATGTGAAGGTTTTTTATTTTCATTTATCATGATCATTGCACACATTTTGTCACTTGTGTGTGTATGAGTGTGTGTGCTGATTCGAACCAGAAGTTATCAAAGGGCGATGTAT